>NW_017307513.1:124142-141736 GCF_000935625.1 Nanorana parkeri
CTATTGCATTTTTATATTTTAATCCATCTTTGATAAGCATTATCTCTTTGCCATGGGGATAGCAGGACCATACGCTGGGCTGGTTGCATTGAGGAGTGCACTTTTTTTGTGAACAGGAAAATAATATTTCTAACTTTTACTTGATGCTTTGAAGAATCAATCAATATTACATCATATTAGGTTTAAGAAACCACTTTTAGCCTACAGTATGTGCTATAGCAGCTGGATGAACGTGTAGCATAACAGGGTAGAATAGATCAGTGACTCACCCGAGAAACAAGCTCTGGAGCAAGTCAACAAAGAAGGAACACAATCGTGGTATGTGTCTAAAACTATCTACTGCTAGCTTTACTTATAGAATATTAAAGGCATCTCAAATGTCTATTACCTGTATAAAATGATTCCACTCTGTAAAGTCATGGTTTTATTTAACCTTTGATTTACTCTGTTGCTCAGATATCCCTATATATTACAGTAGAAATATATGTAAAACATTAACAGACGCAGAAAATGCTACATTTGATGACATTAGATTTAGCATGAAGGATCTGTTGTGGAATTTACCAGAATAGACTGCTACATAATTGTTCAGATTATTTTAATGACCACTTGATGCATATTACAACTAAGTAGCCTCTTGCTGACTCCTTATAGATCACAAGAACCTCACTTATTTAGATGTAGCAACAGATGGGTGGTTATTGCAAACTCACAGGAGCTCTTAGTATATTAGTAAGATGACAGCGTTATCTACAATTATATCATACATATACAAGTATGCACCACAGGCATATGTTGTCTAGCCTCTTTGATAAGATTAAACTTAATGAGTAATAAAAACTAATTAGCATTGCTCTTGTCAGCCACCAGGGAATATCATCATAACTTAGTCATACAACAATCCAAGTACACATTTAACAGTCTTGTTTATTTATAGGTGATGTCTGTATATACTTGGAAATGTAGCAGAAAATCTAAAGAGTAGTTTTACCTCCTAGTAAGACATACATGTCTTAATAAGAAGGGGATTGCCAAATAGGCATCAAATAAACTATTAGGAGTTCTCAATAAATTTGTATGAATTGAATATAATCTGAAATTGCATGCACGAGTTTTATAAATGCCACCTTTGAGAGTAAAGGTATGTGAACTTGTGTACTTGCTAGAGTCAGTTCTGGTGTTGCTTTTATTGTGGGGGTGAAACAGTTGTTAAATAAAAGGTTACAACCAGTGGTGAGAGACAGATGACCCTGCTTAACTGTGTAGATAATCTTGTCTTGTTTTTGAAAGCAGAATCAGAACAGAGAACAATTAAGATGGTAACACATTGACTTATTCTAGAACTTTATAAACTGTTGTTCTGGTCTTTTGTGAGCAGTAACAACAGTTTATAACACTAAACTGGCTCAATTCACAAAGCTTTATTAGCAGCCTATGACAATCTATTTTCAGAAGTGACTGTAATTTTCAATTTTTTATTGAAAATAACTCACTTTTTGAAAATAAGGATACGTATCCTGGTGTGATAGCTTTGTGAAATTGAGCCTTTTATATGAATGTTCGAACACCAGTAATGGCATAGCTGGGAAAGGGGTTGTCCTTAATGGGAAGGTGTTGGGCTTCATATCATCTTCACACACTAACAGGGTTATTCACAAAAGGGTGAAGAGTTTGGGGAAAACAGGAGAAGTGAGCAATCTAGGACAACATAGCTGAGCTGGAAAGTGAGCTGAATTGGAGAATTTTTCCAAATCAGCTATTGTTACTGGGGACTCGCTCTGTGTTTGTCAGGGATACCAGCACAGGTGACCCCACACCTGCGCAGGTACCCACACAGGCAGACCAAACACGTGTGACCACACGGACCAGGCAAGTATGGTATATATAAATATTTTAATAAAACAAGCAAACTAACAGAAACAATCCACAACAGGCAAAACCAATAATGTGACCCCAGACACCTAGAACATACAACGGGTGTAACGAAACAGGAGATAGCATACAGGTATCAGGGTTCAGGACAAAGGACTCGGGCAACAGGGGAAGGCAACGGAATCCTGAGCCAAGGTCCAGACTGCAGGGAGGGTTTAAATACCCTCCCAGGAGCAATAGCTAATGGGCTGATTCCTGGCAGCTGGGAGACACCCACAGGTGAGCACTGGAGCTGCAGGTACGAGCACCACCCAGTAGTGGTTTGGCACCTAGCAGCCCCTGGCTGCCTGGAGAATCCTGCAGGTGAGCCCAGGAACTGCAGGGCTCAGCTCCAGCGCCACCTGGAGGCGCTCTGGATCCTAACAGTGTTACTGGGGACTTGCTTATTATAAAGGGGGCTTCTAAAGTCCCACCCCACATACCCTCACATCCCTTTTGGGGGACAGTATGTGAGCATCAGGTCCTTTTTTCAACATAGGGATAAGATGTCTTTCAAGAGGTGGGATCCCTAATAATAAGTATGGCCAGGGAGCACAACATACAAAATGTAGGAACATCTATAATGATGTAAGAAGAAAACAAGCATTCAAATTAGAATTTTTTTTTGTAAGCCAAAAACATGCTGGCCAATCATAGTTTTGACCACACTCACATTTGTATACCATGGAGAATTTCTAAATCCATTGACTCCGGTCTAGCAGAGAAACTAATATGCACCGCCCACATAAAGCAAAGGGATGCTGAGGTTGTTGCTCTGCTCCCAAAGTATCTCTAGTATGACAGTGTTCGTCTTTGATGCCATTTGTTCCTTGTACCCACAATATATCCACTTTCTGTAAACAAATCTTTCTGTAAAGGAAATTTAGATGGCTACCTCTAGGAACCACAAGCAATACCACATCTATGGCACCAACTTCTAAACTATATTAACAGGCTTGCCAGAATACATGAACCTTAACAGATGCTGGGATGCTATCTTCCTAAAAAAGACCAGTTTTTATGAATACATATAAATGTAATTTTAAAATTGCATTATAAATATACTGTAAATCAACCCTATCCTCCTTTATATTATCCTTTAACCTCATTATATAGACCTATATCCTGTTCCCTTTATATTTTCATTTACCCTTAAAGTAGAATTGAACTCACACATTATTTTAAATAATTAAGCCAGATCAAGCAAATGTACTGTACATTGCCCAGAAAAGTATTGCAATTTTGCCCAAGCACTTTCACTCATCCAGGGTTATTCACAAAAGGAAAAATTTGGAAAAATTCTCCAATTCGGCTCACTTTCCGCTTTAGCTATGTTGTCCTGGAGGGTTCACTTCTCCTGCCTTCTCCACACTCATCCCACTTTTGTGAATAGCCCTGATCATGTTTCCACACAGTGCAGTCTCAACTATCCAAGTCTCAACTACCCTATCTTCTATGTTTTGTTTTGTTTTTTTTGTCCAAAATTGCAGTCGTCGCCAGTACATAAAGTCAACTTGAGTAAAAGTTCTCTTAAAACTGAAATTATTTCTTTCACCCATTTCAAAACATGCATTTTCTGTCTCAGCACCAGTTTACCACAAGTATCTCTTCAGATATCTCTTGTCTCCTTAAAACTAAAGCAAGGTGATTTTTTATGCAAATGCCACCATACTCCATCTTCGCATTGCACAGGTTCAAAGCAAATCATACTTAATGTTTATGTCCAGTCTTTTTTGTGGTTTTTTTTGTTATATAGTGTGGAATGAACCTGCTCTCACAACAGAACCCTTGTCTTTGTACTTATTCCATTACTTCTATAAATGTGTTTCCCATTTTTGTTTTGTTATTTAATTTGTTTTTAAATGTCAAAAATATTTACAACCCCAATTCCTAAAAATTTCTGAATTTTGACATCTTTTAGGTGCCTTGTCTTCCTGACTAAAGATGAAAGAGACCATCCGGCTTGTTATCAGCGTTCAGTTTAACCCTTAATGACCAGTGACGTCCATAGTGCGTCACTGGCACCGGGCCGTTTAAACAGACTCCCGGCGGCTAAAGACGATGATGTATTTTTTAGGGAAGGGCTAGCATATTTCAGCAGGACAATGCTAACTGCACACTGCATTTATGACAACAGCATGGCTTTGTAGTAGAAGAGTCTGAGTGCTTAACTGACCTGTCTGCAGTCCAGACCGTTGAAAATACGACAAAGAAGGCCCAGGACTGTTGAGCTGTTAGAATCCTATATCAGGCAAGAATGGGACAACAGTATTTTGCCAAAACTCCAGCAACTGGTCTCCTCAATTCTCAGATGTTTAGAGTGTTGTTAAAAGAAGAAGGAATACTACACTATGGTAAACATGGCCCTGTCCCAACTTTTTTGAGACATGTTGCTGCCATCAATTTCAAAATTACCTTATTTTTTTTTATTTAATCTCAGTTTAAACATTGTGAATATAATATAGGTTTATTTTTATATATATTTTACACAGCGTCCAAACTTTTTTGGAATTGGGGTTGTATATTAAAAATGATATAGTAAAAATGCCTCAACATCCTCTATAAGTATTTGTAGCAATTTTATAACTCTTAATAAATATATATACTGTATAACACCTTAAGTGGTACGCTAAATGCACGGTATTGTGCACTTAGCACAATGATTATGCTGTGAACAGACCTTTAGTTGTGTTTTCCCTTGATGCAACCAGCTCTGTGTGTAAAATTAAATTTATGTTTGTGGCTTCCATATTGTGGTGTGATGGTGCTACATCCTTTGCACTTCCCAAGAAAGAAAGGATGTGCAAAGCTTTGAGTAATAATTTGCTTTTCCTGTGTTCTTGATTGTAGTTAGAAATGCTTTCGTAATTAACATACTTTTCAACATTTTTTTTAAACATTTTTTAATTGTATGTAATGTATTGCTAAATCCGTATTATTATTTTGCATTTTTATTATTTAGTCACTGAACATTTTTTGTCAGTGGTTATCTTCATATGCCATAGATGCCAGTTTAAATATATGGCTTCTAGATATACTTTGTATTTCAACAGACATCCCTACAGCCTATAAGCAAGATGAATATTTATAAATGTTAGAAAACTGGCAAGCAAACTGGGAGAGCTTTACCTATTGACGGGTGATGAACACTGATTTGATTGTTGCTGCTAAAGATGGTTAAATAATGGCCATGAATGGACTTTCAATATTGATGGTTATATACTTTTTACATTGAGCTCAAAAAGAAGAATATATGAGCTTTGCAAGGGAGTTGAAAGCAAATTTTATTGCTGAAGTAATTTGAGGAAATTCTATATTAAGACTGGGACTTAATTAACAAATTATAAGCATATTATTTATAATTGAATTGTGCTGCATGCCTTTCTGTATTACTTACAGTGTATGGTCTTGAAAATGCTAACATTGAACTTCTCTTTTTTTAAACATACTATTGAAAGTGTTTTATTATATCTATTCAATAAGTGCAAAAAAATGCCTTTTGATTCTGGCCCAAATCCTATAAGCTGATTACTTCCTGTGCTCTCTGCCTCTGTTAACTGTTATAAGTTAGCTTTTTAAATTGTTTCTGTGGACTAAAGAACACCTCACCTGTCCTAAAAAAACTTTCTGTCCTAGTAACACAACGCTGCTTCTCCATAGATACAGTACAGGGAGTGAGGGTTGTCACCCTAGGACAGGAAGTGTGGTACAGGGAGGTTTACCAGGTGAAATTAAAGGAATAAAAGCCTGAAAAAGAAAACAAATTCAGCCACCCTAATCTAAGGAATGATAAGTTGCAATATAATAAATATGTCAAAAAGGTGTGTACACACATGGTTCCTGATAATTTTTTGTGCATGCCAAGAATAGAGCTGGTTCCAGGGGCAATGGAATTCCTGAGCATATGTGCAGGGGTTAGGTCATCAGCAGACATCCAGTGATTGAAGAAGATTGCCACAGAACCTAGATGAAGTGTTGGCAGAGATGGTGGTAGCAAGGAACGAAGCACAGACTGGACCCATCATCACCGGAGGACAGCCCATTAGGGAGATAACATGTGCCATAATCTGCAAGTATGCTGTGTATACTTGTAGACTATGGCACAAGCCCACCCCCTCCAATGCATGCTTAAAGTGGACCTTTACCCCCTTTCACTAAAAATCACACCAGCATGCAGCTCTGCATGCTCATATGAAATCATCTTGCATTCGTTAGTTACATAAACATATTTTTCTTTTACTTTCAATTATTGTTTTTTTATTTGCTGGTCCTCTTAGGCATTAGTGATGTCGCCTATGCCAAAGAGATGTGTCTAGGGAGGATCATCACAGTGCATTGCTGGGAAATCTCATCTTGCGAGATCTTAGGGAAAAGCGTTTTTTTCCCCTGAGATGATGTCACAGGTCCTAGTCACATGTGCCAGAGTTCTAGGAAGTAAAGGGGGATGGATTAATCTGCCCTTAGTGACAATGGCCATCTTGAGAAGAATGAGGATGAAAGAGAAATAAGGTATGCAAAGAATAAATAGCCTGCAATTAAATATAAGTATCTGTTTGTAGATTGTCATCACTTAACATTTCTAAAGGCGCCTTTGTTGTCATTTTTAATATAAGGGTAAAGTTCCTTTTTTTTGTAGGGCAGCTTTTCATTAACAAGTGCATTTATATGAAGGTGTCAAATGAAATAAAACAAACTGTTATAAAAGAAAACTTAATTTGAAAGTGCTAGTTACCTAGGCATTATGCTAAACCACTATCTTCATTACATTCTGAATCACTGAACGGGAACACGCAGGCAAACCAGGAAGGGCAGTGGTCTGTGTCTACATGCTTTTTAGTCAGGTTTACATAGTACTGAAGTCAGAAAATCGGCATGACAATCCGGCTAGCATTATCAAAAAGAAGTAAGCAATAAAAGCCGCCCTGTTTTCTCTCATCATCTTTCTTATGGCTGAATAATATTTTTGACCTGATCTTCAATAAGTATTTAAGTGTACCTTTACCCATATCTTTAAAATAACAACAGCCACACCTTTAGAAATGATTAGTAATCACAATCTGCAAATAGATACTTCTAGATAATTGCTGGCTTTGTATTCTTTGCATACCTTATTTCTCCTTACTTTACCAGTCTTCTGGCAGTGGCCATGTTAATTAACCTCCCTGGCGGTATTCCTGAGTGTGGCTCGGGGTTAATGTTCAGTACCAAAAGCGGTAACCCCGAGCCACACTCGGGATTACACTGTAGTGTCACTTACCTTCTCCCTACCAGCCCCGCTGTGTTCTCCAGCCGATGCCGGCATCCGTCTTCCGGGTCCCTTCCCTGGGAGCGCCAGCGTCGCAGGGGGGCGGAGCCGGCGGGAAATTCAAAAGTGAAAAAATACTGACATAATCAGACCGCCAAGAAGGTTAAGGGCAGATTACTAGGTCTCTCTTTACTTCCTGAAAATCTGGCACATGTGACTAAGATATGTGACCATGCACATCATCTCAGGGGAGGAAAATGCCTTTCCCTGAGATCTCGTGAGATTACAGATGAGATTTTCCAGCATTGCTCTGCTGATGTAACCTTCCCAGGATGCAGTGCTTTGGCACTTGCATCATTTTGCCAGAAGAGGACCAGGAAGTAGATGAACTCTATTTGTAAGTAAATGGAAAACAGTTTGTTTAACTAATAAATGTAAGAAGATTTTAAATCAGCATGCAGAGCTGAATGCTGCTGTGATTTTTAGTGAAAGGGGGTAAAGGTCCGCTTTAACTTAATCTTCAAGAAGCACACAACCTAATCTGCATTATACAGGGTTTGCTGCTTTGTTAATAACATTACAATGTTAATTTTACCTTTTGATTGTGACAGTCATACCAATTAAAATGTATTTTAAATAGAGAGTTATAATTATACAAAAATAAATCTTATTAAAGGATTTTTTGTGGCTAATATTTAATATAATAAATAGCAACATGTGTAATTTTTAGCTGTGAGTTCTTACAATCAGTATGAAAGCTAAACATCGACTAAGCACTGTTGAATTAACATGATGCATATTAAGGTTTTCATTTTTTTAATTATAGTAATTTATAATAATCCATTAAAAATTAATTAGGAACCTAAAACAGCTAAAAGGAAACATAACATAAATCTTTCCATCATATGTTTAATGACTTTTTTTGCTGTGCAGCCCATGAACAATTAAGCAAATTGTGAAATAATAAAGCTACTTTCTTTATGGTTTATTGAGGGACACAGGAATATAGAGGTTCTTAGATATTTGGGTTATACCGCTGCCTTGAACTAGACGTGGAACCCCCACAAAAAATATGTTTTGTGTCAGATCGATTCAGATTTTTTTCAGATCGATTCGGATCCACAACAGGAAGGCACATGACTGTGTCTATAATGCAACCCCCAACAGCCAAAAAAACCCCATCTGATTGGCTAGGGAACAGTCACATGTCTGATTTTAGTTTCAGATCCGAATTTTCATTAAAGCAGCATTCGGATTTGTTTGCATTCGGGCCCGTTCGAATTAAAACATTTGGATGCATCCTAATGTCTGAATTTAACAAAATATCCATTCAGAATGAAATGAAATTTACATGTGTAGTTTGTACACTGCCAAACAAAAACATAAGCCATCCCCCTTTCAACCCTGTCTCCAACCGGCATGTCTCCGTTTCTTGCTTGTGTCCTAGGAGATTGGATGCTGAGCAAAACTCTCTATTATATGTTTTTACATGTTTTGCCTTCTATTAACATGCTCAGTATTCTGAAGATGTTTTTGTCTTCATTCAAGACATCTGATATTCTGCTTGAACTGGTTTTTATACAGTAGTTATCCAGAATGACATATCCTCAGCAATTGCTTTGGAGGCTGCACCTGGACTTCACTGAACCAAAAATTGGAGGATAACCTGGAATGTGACTTTAGGGCTTTGGGCACTGCATTGTGTCACTCTGTTGTTAGCCTTATCTAATTCTTGCTCACAAAACGGATGTTTGGAGGCAGGGTTATACAATGGCTGGCTTAACGTCTTTTGTTTGCCTGCGTCCAAACCCATTAAAGGTGGACGTATAACCCAAATGTCCCAGAGTTACAAAATTCCTGTGCCCCTCAATGGACTTGAAGAAAAATATGTTACTGCAAGTATAAAACGGGGATAAGGAATCACGAGCTTCACATCTGTGTCAGAAACTTCATGTATAATAAGGAATGAAGTAAGGTTCCCCTTGGCAGAAATATTAACACTGCAGGCAATTGGCATTTGTAGTCTACTATGTTAATATTTTGTGAATGTTTTGTATTGATAAAGACAATTTATCAATTAAAATAATAAAGATGATTTTGCCTTTCATTACAGATTAATGAGTGTTGCTCTTTTTCCACATATGAGTAATATGGATGTGGGCAGTCATAAAAACATTGGATTTGTCAGCTTTTGGCATTGCAAATATGTGGTTGCTTTGAAGTAGATCTATCATTTTTTTTCTCTTTTAAATATTATAGTGCATTTGCTTGCCAGTCAGTTATAGGAATAATAAACATTTTATTTTATCAACAATCTTTTCTGTATCTAGCTATAACTATGTATTACAAATAGACTCCTTTCTGTGTATTTTTCATTATGCCATTAGCACATAGTGCAATCAAAAGAAACAATGAGATGTGTGCATTATATGTATATAACTATTTCTAATATAGGTTATTTTATCATTAAACACCAGCCATTGTGGTTAACTGAGCTATTAGAAACCATACTTTTTGTTCAAGATTTTTACTGCCATGGTTGTACAGTTGAGTAGATTTCATGCATTTTGAAGCGATGATCAGTTATTGTTCATATATTTACATATTTATAGTTTTCATCACTCAGTGGGAAGATTTTCTTTATTAACTGAATACAGCACAGACAACAACTGATATGTGTAAAATGACAAAAAAAAATAACTTTCCAGCTTCTCATATTTGAGAGTAGTTTCATATTTGAACAGCTGTGAAGTTCCATGCATTAATTCCACAACAATGTCATAATTTACTAAAATGTCAGGGTCCATTTTGGACAGAAAAAAATAGGGGCAATTATTCACTAACCACTGACATTTCTGTTTAGCAAATGATAGGACAAGTGACAAACAGAAAGTCCTATCTTATGCAGAAGCTATGTTTTGTCAGAAGAAAGGTCAAGCAACACAGCAGGATCTCAGTGGAGCAGTTTTTCCCCCCAAATATTATACAAGGTCCTAAAGTACAGTTCAGTTTTATGAACTCTCCAGCGAACATTTACAGTATGTGTAGAGTCAGTCTCTGATAACATGTGCACAGTGGGACATGTTCTTGTAAATAGTCCACATCCTCATGAATTGAGATTATCTCAGTATCTTATGGTAACTGATTATATGCTGACTTCACAGTTCCAGTCTACCAAGGCAACAGATTCCAAGCTGAATAAAAGACCCCAGTTTCCCATTTATTTTTGTTGATAGTAATTGATGTGTGCAAACGTTTGGCCACCCCTAGCCATATTACAAGTGAAACCGCTATGTTAATCCTTGAACATAACAATTACTGCACAATTAATATTTATTTGATTAAAGTATCTGAAAAATAAGTAAAACAAAAATGCAAATGATGGTGGACATGCTCTGGGGGTGCTCCGCATCCTGTCGGAAACCACGGGTTAGCTATACACACCGGATCCCTTTCATATGGTTCTACAAGCTACGCTACAACCAGGGAACCAGAGGCACGGTAATCATGTCACCACTGCGCAATTGAGGCAAGCAGAGGAGTAGGTCTAATAAAGAACCCCTAGCACATGCAACCTTTAAGATGGCACTGATGGAGCTTAGTTTCACTACCCTCCACCAGTTATAACCTTAACTCAATAAAGATGAGGATATGGACAGTAGGGCAAGCTCACCCTCCCCACTAAGGGAGTCCTCGACACATTAAGACCTTCTCCAGCGAATCATATGTTGAATGAAGCCCTGCAAGCATCATCCAAGCAGATTACTGACAAGCTCATCAGGGAGATACATGAGCTGGGTCAGCATACTGCTGACCTTGAGTTAGGCATAGATGCAGCTGCTGCAACACTGACGAAGTACAAGAAGGAGTTTGAATCACTGAGAGATGATAACCTACATTTATTCTGTAAATTGGAGGACTTGGAAAATAGATCACGACAGTCAAATCTACTTGGTATCCCTGAAACAGTTGAAGACCTCCAGACAACTAACATGGCTCTGCTACAGGAACTTACACTGTCAATCTGAGTACAGTGGCTGGAATTCCAAAGTATACACTGCGCATTAGTACTTTGTCAGAAAGAGGAGCCACAATAAGCTATTATAATAAAGTTCCTATACTATCGCATAAAGGAGAGCATCCTGCAGGCGGTCCAATACAAAGACACTCTCACCTTCCATGGGTATGAATACCAGGTCATTGCTGATCTAGCTCCCTCGATCATATCAAGTTAAAAGTGGAGGCTCTCTTTCTGCTTTATTTTTTCCTACTGTGGCTGCCAACATCAATGCACCTCTTTGCCGGAAGCTCAGCAGCTGCTTGAAAATCTTGGTCTTTCCAAATCACAACCTCTCTCGGCTCCTTCATCACCAGGCAGAGACCCCACTCTTCACAGTGGTGAAGGTGTGCATGATCAGTGGCTATCCCCGATGTTTCCATTCCTCCAGGTACTGGCTCAAAGTCAGCATGATAACATTAGCAGTTACCTACCTGCTTATTGTGCCTTAGTCATTAACTGGGAACTGACTATATGGCTACAGATAAGTTGTTCGCTGGTTAACTCATATAGCCTAATGTTGGCTGGTAAACCACTGTTTGTACTTTATGATTGGTTGTGTTACCAAGTTCTCATTTTTTTTCTTGTGTCCTGATGTCGCTAGTAATACATTAGCATTCTGTAGGGCTCTGTTTCTTCTCAACATAGATAAGAACATGCATTCACCCTGTTTTGTTGGCCATCTCTTGCTTATGCTGCCTCTGTTGTATACATGAGCACTAGCTGATAGCAACCTGAGCAGCTCTCTTGGTGTGGTTTAGAGGGTGAGGTTGTCATAGTTCATGCAGAACCTGATTGTAATTTTATGATTCCTGCTGGTCTGCACCTGGGCAGAGCACCCGGATAGGCATATATCTTTGATCACAGATCAGTAGGGCCACATGGAGCCCCACGGTTCACCCCCCACTCCCCCTTGCTATCTCTTTTCATCATCCCATTCTGTAAACCTTGCTCCCCAGTCAATGCAACTTGGCCCGTCCTTATGTTCTGGTTTTCTAATCCCTCTCAATCCCCTTCTGTCCACTCTAGCTCATTCTGCTCTGTTCTTGCTTCCCATACATTAGTTGATAGCTTAAAAGAAATGCACCCTTCTCCAATCCCGCTGCTTGAACATAGGTGCCTGGTAAACCTTCCGCCGGTGCCTGGTAAAGCTTCCTTAAGGCCCAGTTTGAGGGCTGAAACATGTAAGCATTTGTTTGTTTGGTGCTGTTATGCCTTTTTACAAATAAAGTACTGGATGGACGGATCCCCTTTGCGAGTTCCGTTTTTTTAACTTATACTTGGGGATCCTCCTTACCAACTTTTACCATATGATTTATAGAGTAAATTACCAAGCCTCTTTGGTAAACTTGTGACTAGCGTGGAACTATTTCCACCTTTCTTGGCTGAGTCGTATAGCTGCTATCAAAATGACCTTCCTGCCACCATTGCTCTACCTATTCCGAGTGCTGCCGATACCTATCCCCTCACATATGTTTCAGGTGTTACAGTGTTAGGGTTTGAGTTATATAGACACACCACAAAACACATCTGCCAAGACACACAATATATCAGATCAGATTGAATGGTGGGTTGGGGATCCCACATATCCAGATGTTTTATCCAGCAGTATAGCTAACTTCCGTGAATAGGTATTATGCTGCCCAGGAAAATCCATTGTGTGTGTCCCTGGAAGCAATTGATTGTGATCCATTAGGTATTGACAATGTATTTTTGCTGTTGCCAAAAGATAGGTCTTTAGTGCAGAACCCTGTAACTGCCCACTCTCTGAAAGTATGGGAAGCACTTACATTTTCAGGGGGACTCTTTTCTCCACATCATCCCCTGTTGTCCATTATTAGGAATCTTTCCCCCAGAGTATTGAAGCATAGTGCATTTGGTTGCTGCTGATATAACTCTAGTGCATCATTTACTTTCTTTAGATGAGTTGAAATCTTTTCACACCCTCAAGGAGGCCTATAAGCTTGCTGGTAGGGAGCTATTTAGGTACCTCCAAGTAAAGCATTTTGTCACCTCCCAGGCCAGAATCCCTCCATGTGGGGTCACCACCATGTTTTTTGCATAAAAGTGCAGGGATTACCCAGTCCTTGGGCATGATCTCAGTGCTGTACAGCTCCCTCCTTAGTGGGCACGTATCTCCAAGCCACAAATATATGCATAGATGGGAACCTGAACCTAACGTTTCCTTAAATGCAGAACAATTGTCTCTGATCTGGGATACCACTAAATCCTGCTCACAGAATGCTTCAGCATTGGAAATAATTTACAATCTGTTATATTGATGGTATATGGTCCCAAACAATTTGGCATACTTTCTCCCTTCTTATACCTGCCAATGCTTCTACGGTTGCCCCGAAAAGGGAACATTTATGCATATATGGTTGATGTGTTGTATTGCGAGGGACCTGTGGACACCCATTTTAGAAGACGATTTTATTTATGTTGGCGCAAATATACCGACAAGACCATTTGAGGTGTTTCTTAATCTGAAGCCTGTTGGAGTTGCAAAACATAAATTTAAACTATTGTTACATGTTCTTAGAGCTGCCCAGCAGACAATTCCCAAAGCTTGGCTGTCTGACTTCCTCTCAGTAGCTTAGTGGAAACATAGAATACATTTGACGTTTGCGAATGTGACGTTGACTGCGAGGTTGTTAGGTCATGTCTAAATTTTTCCTACCATGGTTCTTTGGACTCATAGATTTGTAGCTCCCTACTGTTAATGTTTTGATCTCTTTAATCCCAGCGATGCCCTGATCCCTGTACCTTACTCTGTTTCAGTCATTTACTTTTCCTCTTTTGCCTGTTTCTTTGCTTTTCTTCGTGTATTCTTTATGTTTAAATGGTCTTCGGTCCACTTTCATCTTGGTGGCATTGACATTTGCACATGGTGCCTACATTGCCTAACTGTACAGTATGGTAACTGTGAATACGTCAGCAACCAGCTATCACTCTCTGGTGGATGTTGTAAGACCACTTAATTCTGTGCCTACATTTGTTATTTGTTGTATCCTTTATTTGTAATGTTGTATTTCGCTCTCCCTATTTTTTATAATCATTTATTGAGCAAAAAAAATCATAAATGCAATGGTTAGAATTTTGAGAATTGTATGGTTTTCATACAAATAAAAGAAAATGCAAATTGCAGTTGCATTGCTGCCTACTTTAGATTATTTGACATTTTGAGTATACACAGTAAATTACCATCATGTTTGGTGGTAATTTTCAATTTGCGATATCTGCTGAGGTTGTCAAAAGAGGTTGGGTATGGGCTCTAACATATGTAGCAGATATTGTAGGTCACCTTGAAAAATAATGTGAACATAAATTGACATTACTGAAAAATAGAAATCTAATATGCTCAACATTTTGTACATACAATATGTTGTTTAAAAGGGTTTTATTTGACAACCATATCAAAGCCTAGTTTTTAATCATAATGTCAACTTTAACGTGAACTGTAACTGACCCTTAACTTAGCCCAACCCCTACAGCTAAACCTAACTTGTAAGCTTCAGCCAGACGTGCTTCCTAGGGCAATGGTCCACTTCTTCACAGGAACATGATAATAAACAAGGATAGTGATCTTCTATTCAAAAAAGATAAAATATGGTGAATACAACATTATTACTGTCTTACCAGCAAATTTAGCTATTACAATGTAAGGGAAACTCCTTGTGATGATTTTTTTTCGTTATGAGGGTTATCTCCATCAAGATCATATGGTATGAAATATGCTTGTTTTTATATGTCAGCATATACAGGAAATTGTATTAACTACATTTGCTTGTGTAACAAACAATATCTAGCAAATGCATAATTTTTAAAGAATACATTGGGTTGGAAGGCTTGGTGACTCATGCAGTGCAGAATGATGAGCTCATTAGCCATCTGCTGTTCCTTCATTATCCAATAACAGGTTAAAGACAAGAAGAGGGTAATACAGAGACTGAGTTGTATTGCTAAACTGCAGTAGAGAGGTCAGGCCACTATCCTGGCTTTGCTGTCAGCCTTATGACTAGATGGACAGCAATATAAATTGAGTGGCAGGTAAAACAGACCATGTATATGTACTGTAACTGTACATTAAGTTGTTTGGTGGAATGCAGCTTTAAATGTAACATAGAAGATAGCCTAAATCACAGAAATAAGAAATATAAAAACAGCTCTACTATCACAATGTTTCCTTTATAATAATACTAATTTTACCAATTTTCTGTATAAGGACTAGTACAGAATAGTAGAGAAGTAATATACTGGCCTGATATACAAACATTTGTCAGAATGCTACATATATCTGAAAGGACCAAGTTCATAAAATGGTCTGGTATACTTTCTACAGTTTAAAATATTAAAGGAGATTCATATAGAAAGGGGGCCAGTCTAGCAACTAAAGAATAAATGTTTTTTCAATATAAGATTTTTATATGCCCCAAACAACCTTTTATCAAATACCTTTTTAGTTCTAACACTGTCTTTAACTGCTTCCCGGCCGGCCGTTGTACATATACGGCCGGCCGGGAGCTTCCTGGATGTAACAGGCCGTGGATACATGGCCTGTTAGCCCCGGCCACTCGGGCACGCCGTGCGCGCGAATGGGAAACAACGTCAATTTAAAAACAGGCAGCGATGCCCGTTAACATACAAGCGATCCGCCGGCTATAAAGCCGGGGGATCGCTTGTATAAGCTGCCGGCCCGTGCCCCCCCTCCCTCCGCAGCCCTCCCTCACGTTGTCACGCTGGTCCCGGGCTCTGCTGTGCCCGGTGCGAGCCCGGGACCAGCATAGTGCTTCTCTGACCTCCCTACGGTCCCCTCTCCGCTGTCAGAATGTGGAACTGTATATGTAACTGAATATTACATCGCTTCCGCATTCTCGTGTCACTCTCCAGCTTCAGCTGCTGGAGAGAAGCTGATGAAGCAGATCTCTGCTTCATCAGCTTCTTCAGGTGGGTCTTAGGTGACATTAGGGGTCTTGGAGGCCCCTGATGTCTCCATAAAGAGGACCTGTCACTTCTTTTGCTATCACATAAGGGGGTTTCTTAGCCCCCTATCTGATAGCAATAAAGTTAATTGAAAAAAAAATAGGAAAAATAATTAAAAAAATTAAAGTTACACATAAAAAAGAATTTTAAAAAACAAAAATGTTTTTTAAAGTTCCCACCCATACATACACGCATGCAAACATGCGTCAGGGGCACATGCCTGCGAAAACGACGATTGCGCCCATTACGCCGCACATGTTACATATCACCGCGAACGTCGCAGTGAGAGCAATAATTCTAGGGCCATCAATCACTGATAACACTAAACTGATGAGCGGTATAAGCTTTTAAAGCGTCGCCTATGGTCAATTTTGAGTATGGTAGTTTTTTGCAATTTCGCGGATGCGCGCAATTTTTAGGCATGACATGTTTGGTGTCTATTTACCCGACGTGGCCCCGTCTTTTATATTTTACCAAAATAATTGGGTAATAATAATTGTTTCCTAACATAATGTAAAAAAAAAAGTTTTTTTTCAAAATGTTCCTGAAATATAGTAAATAAAATGGTATAAAATTAATTTCAGTACAGCGCTGCATGACGGAATAAATGTCAGTCAAAGTAAGGCAGTGCTGAATACTGAAAAATGGCCTGGCCAGGAAGGGGGTCTAAACACCTGGTCAGCAAGTGGTTAATATTGTTTTTACATTTGTAGCAAAATACATAGGGGTTGTTTTACTGAAAGAAAGGAGGTAAAGTGAACAGTAGTAAATAAGGTCAACCTCTGTTCACTTTGAATACCCCATGTGCTAGAGAGAAAAAAACAGATTTTTTTCCAGCACATCATTGGTTGATTTAAGTTAAAACAGCTTCAGTTTATTAACAAAGCTCAGTGAATATTCACTTTGCTAATTACACAGTCTCTGCTCCTTCGGGACCCTACTATATTTTTATAACTCTATTTCATATTAGAGTCCAGTTCATGTTGCAGCAGCTAAGAAACATGACGAAACGCGTCAAAAAGGTGGATTCAACTGACGAAACGCGGTAGATTCAACTGACGAAAGGTGACTTCACATGACGAAACGCGTCAAAAAGGTAGATTCAACTGCACACGAGGAGTCCTCTTAGATTGATCCAGAGCTGCTGTGCCGGCCGGTTACACATATTAATACTGATCATACAAAAGGTTGTATTAAATTGGATGTGACACAAACTGTTGCTTGGGGTAACAACATGTTAGCATTCTCATAAAGCTGAATACGTTTTAGGATAATTTGAGCAAACATTCTACTGGTACATCTATCTAAAACAAATCACTGTTGTATTTTAAAGTGCAGTTCCACTTTAAATGAACTTTTGGCAGAGTGCCCCACCCCCCCCGCCCCGCACACCTCACC
>NW_017307513.1:142084-182256 GCF_000935625.1 Nanorana parkeri
CATCCCTTGACACATATACCCTTGAATCCAGTCCTCTTCATTTTACCTGAAGACCAAGCAATGCTGTGAACTCATAACATTTTCTCCATAGGCCTTAATGTACAAATGAAGTAAAAACTTTTTTTGGATAGCATAAGGGAGAGTTATAACACCTGTAAGCTTTTTTTGCCATCTGTGTCAACTATTGTGGCTATCAGACAGGAAGTAAACTGAAATGTTACCAATGGGTGATATTGATAACTGTAACCGGGACAAAAAGACAAGGGGAATATCCCTATCTGGGGCACAGACATTAATAAACACCTGACGTGTTCTCCCTCCACACTATATTCAAAACTAAAAAGAAAGTTTTGGCTTTAGTTGCACTTTAATCAAGTAACTGTCTCTCCTTGCAGGCTTGCTTGTTTTCTACACTAGGACCCATAGAGAAAAGGCTACACATGCAAAGTATGCTATGGCTGCCAGCTCAATGAGGAGGATTGGAGCCACCTAGGCTGGTGTAGGCTATGGCAGGTGGAGGATGTTTCCAGCTGATATGACGTTAATAGTAATGCATACATACTGTATGCAAACGTAAAGCTATACTTTAAAACATAATAAACAAGAATGCTGACAAAGAGTTGCCACTATTGTGCTATTGTAGGAACTAAGGCCTTTCCCAGCTTCATGATGTTTCATGGATTTGACTAGAGTCCACCTCAAAATTTAAAGTCAGATTCACCTCGGTTGTTTATTGGATGTAGATAAGGGAAGACTAATATTTAATTGTTGATTTTTCTGTTGTATCAATATTTCACCACTTTCCTGAAGTTCACAAAAACTAAAGACCCCCAAGAAGGCTACATGAATTGATATTTATTTAGTTAATAGTTCCCCTGATTTTATCAGAGGGGATAGAGGTACTGTTTTGATCAGGGATTAGGATCAGAGTCCAGTAGTTGAGACAGCAGGCAAGTTTGTGGTATAAACAGGCTGGGTTCGGTACACAAGCAGACAGTAACAGTATAGGAGCAGGCAGAAGCATTGTCCAAGCTGAAGTCAGTAGTCAAAGGCATCAGGTTTAAATTGGAAGGTGATAAGCATAGTCAGGGAATCAGCAGCCAAGGGTCGGTACACAAGTAGCCGTATTAGGGAGATAGTTTAGCAGTAAGGACAAGAAGCAAGATACTGGAAAGAGCACAATAATCTGGTAAACAGGAAGTGCAGAGCCATGGCTTAAATATAACGTTCAGGGGAGGAGCAAGGAGTTCAGAGTTCAGCAGAAAACTGGGCTCAACTGAAGACTGCACAAGAGATCAGGCAAGGAACTATCTAGAGTTTCAGGTGGCTCAGCAAGAAGAGCTGCCATCAGACACAGAAGAGACCATGGGTTTGAATCCTGACAGGTATTTTTACTTGGCCCTCAATTTTTCGTGGAGGATAATGTTGAGTGTGAGCTGATGTACATTTCTTGTATTTCTTCAATTTAGCTATTAATGTTTTGAGTATTCACCTTGCAAAATACAGATTGTATTTGGCTTTCCCTAAAGCGACTCTGTCATCAAAGAATTACAGTGCTGCCATTGCAGGCTTCCTTTTGAAAATAGAAAATGTGTATAGCAAGGGATCCAATCCCTTAGAAATATTATGGTCAAAATGTAAATAATAATCTGTTCTGTATCCCATTATTCTTGCCAGTGGGTGATGGCATGCTAGTTAAAGTGTATTTTTGTCTCTTTTGTGGATTTGTAACACATTGTTCTCTATTTTGATAAAGTGGCACTAAACTCAGGAGTTAAATCTTAAAAATGCATTCAAGTACTCTAATAACAAAACTGCACCTTATTTATGTATCACTCAGCTGTAGATCCCCAAATCATCTCTGAATTGGTGCTGACACTGTCCTTCCTTCTGGAGGGTGGCTACTATTGTTCCCCATGGTTCCTGTGTGTGTTCTAAAGTAGCCACCGCTCCAAGCTCACTCCTGTGATAGACTACAATCTCAATACAAATTAGCTAACTAAATGTGAGATTGTAGTCCATCATAGGAGTAAGCTTGGGGCAGTGGCTACTTTACAACACACACACAGGGACCATGGGGAAAAAAAGTAGCAAACCTCCAGAAGGAAGGATAGTGTCCGTAAAAATTCAGAGATGGTTTAAGAATCTACAGCTCAGTGATACACAAATAAGCTACATTTGTGTTAATAGTTAGGGTACTTAAATGTATTTTTAAGACTTTCTTTGTGAGTTTAGTGTCACTTTAATATGGGGCTGTTGCATCCTAAATTTTAGCCTGTGCAGTTTCATGGTGTGGCACTGGATTTTTCAACAAGTAGTTGAAGAAGTGTTGATATACTGTATGTAAATGAATAATTAAGGGAAGCTTTCTGTTTGTCCCACTGGTGATTCAAACCATTCTATTTTTGCAGTTGTCAGGAGAGACCTGTGCCATTACATGTATGTTGGTTTGAGGGTTTAAAGGGAATGTACACTGTTCTGTACATAATTCCTTTCATTATGGTGAGTAGTAAAAAAGATTACATTGGAACTCTTTTTTGGGTAGCCAGGTAAATATGAAACATTGCATATGTATTATATAGTTGTCTATCAAGCAAGCATGTGGAGCACTAGTTTTCATTTCACAACTAAACCATGATATAACTCAGCTTTGCTGAACAAAGTCCTTTTTTATATAACCCAGTGAACCCCTTATCCCCCTATGAGGTGGCTTAGCATAAGGTATCAGTCAAACAAACTGAGCTTCAAAGACATTGGGGGTGATTTACTAACTTAAACACACGCACGCACGCACCAGGTGTGTGTGATTTTTACACAGCAAAGCGTATTTATCAACCAAAAAGTCTCTAAAAGCATATTTCCACTAATGCCATATATGGAAAAATCATGCACATGATGCATATATAATGCTGCTTCACAGTTTAGACAAAAATGGTTAGCTCATGCATTTACATTCCTGCATTCATCAACGCAAGCAACACAACATAGAGCTAATTTACACAACATCACCTTGCAATTCATGCAAGGCTTTGCACAACACACCTGCTGGGTGTGTACACACTACAAAGGTGTTTAGATTCCACCCATAGATCATGCTGGGAGGGAACACACTACAGAGGTGTATACATGTTCGTGGTGTGTTTATAAGGTTAGTAAATCAACCCCATTGTCTCATGTGCTGTCTCTTTAGTGAACTCATAGTGCTCTGGGTATCCTTTGTTATCATGGATTAAACATTGTTTTGTTTATTTACGATTTAGAACAATGGTGTAAAAAAATACAACTAAGATAAAATGAAATTCAAACCATTGTAGTATAGTTGTGTGTTATATGTCAAGTATGATTTGTTTGTTTATGTATAATTACCTACAACATCCATGTTTTTCGCATCCCTGTGCATTGTGTTTTAATTGTATTTTGTATTAATTGTATATTCATCCGGGGAAGAACTGATGTTTAATTGGTTAAAAACATATTTAAATTTATTTGTAGGCATCAATTTGTACTGAGTGGTAACCTTGACCATGGACTGTTTTCTCTGAAAAGTGTAAGTAGTTACTGTTCTGTTCTAAGCCTCCTTGTCCCTGCCCTTGGGTCTTGAGTATCTTCAGGAAGGGTACCTTAGACTGTTGCACCTAGTGTAGTTTGGTGGAATATCCTGCATAGGCCGTAGGGTTGTCTTTATTCGTGCCTCTCAGGAGATGTACATTACAAGTGCTGTAGGGGTGTAAAGCCTTGTATGAAAATTTGGTAGCCAGACTGGTGTCTAGACTTCTCTTATATCCTTGTCTCTGTATTGCATTCATTACAGTAAATTAAGCTTTTCTCTTTTTTCATCCATATGTGTTTGTGTCTGCATAACATCCTTTGCCTTTGGCATTGTCCTAAGGCCACTGCTACATCAATTATAGAGACACTCTACTTATATGTTTTCAAAACTCAGTATGTACCAGAAAAGGCACAATTACTGTGTTTTTTATAACTAACGTATAGCAGAATACACTTCTTTCAGAACACTCAGTACTTCTATTTTGAAATATGAATTCTTAGGCTGCCTTTTTATTATACATATTGATTACTCCAGTGTTTAATGAAGGAAGACTTGCTTCATCATATCAAATTATAGTTGTGGATTGTAAATTTGTGTTAAATTGTGTTCCCTAGGAATGCCTACTCAGCTCTTTCATTTTCTGATGGCAATATGTTATCAAGCACAGCTAGACAATAATGGCCTTTCATAATCCTTTTTTTAAGGAAATTGATAAACGGATGATTGACTGGGAGAATGTTGACAAGTTTATTTAAATTAGTGAGTCAAGACATTTTGATAAGAGAAAATTAGATTTGAATTACTATCACATAACAAAATTAGTTTCTCCTGAAATTGCAAAATCCCTAATGAACCGTAGGTAAATGCTGAGTTTATTAATGAACAGGACAATGCACTGGAAAACAGTGGAAAGCAAAGCTATGACAAATATACTTATTTTTATTTGTAGAACAGAGCACATGCTGTTTTTTGGCCGGGGGTATTCCCATTTCTGCCTTTTGCCCCAATGTTCATTATAATCTATGCAGTGCCATCACAAATTGATATTTATAAATGTAATAGCAGCGATGAGGTGGATTTTTCTCCAGCACCAGTAGCACTCATCTTGTCAGTAACACCCATAGGGTGAAACAGTTATGACTGTAGCTTATAAAAAACAGACCTGCCACTAAAAAAAACTTTTGAAGAAGCAGAATATAATTGTTGACTTTAACTACTTGTTGACCAGGGTGTTAAACCCCCTTCCTGTCCAGGCCATTTTTCAGTATTCAACACTGTAGTACTTTGACTGACATTTATTCCATCATGCAACGCTGTACTGAAATTAATTTTATACGATTTTTTGGGGGAAACACAGAGCTTTCTTTTGGTAGTAATCACCACTGGGGGTTTTTATTTTTTACTATATCAAGGAAAAATTACCAAAAATAAAATAAAACTGTTTCCCCTATATTAAATTTTAAAACATTTATTATTACCCAATTTTCTGTTAAAATAAAAACAAAATGGGGTCACTTCGGGTAAATAGACACCAAACATGTCAAACCTTAAAATTGTGCGCACCAGCGAAACCTCAAAAACGACAATACCCAAAATTGGCCATAGGCGATGCTTTAAAAGCTTTTACCGCTCATCAGTTTAGTGATATCAGTGATTGAGGGCACTAAGATTATTGCTCTCACTCCGTCATTCGTGGTGATATGTAACGTGTAGCGCAATTATCGTTTTTGCATGCTGGCACCTGACGCGTATTTATGTTTATATGTGCGGGTGGGGGACTTAAACATTTGGGGGGGGGGGTTTTTTACATGTTAATTTTTTAAACTTTTCTTTTTAAAATTTAATTGATTTCAACTGGGGTTTAAAAGAAAATATACAGTAGAACAGTCAACTTTCTTGCGCTTGGTGTGCCAAGATGTTCATACCAGTTAGCCATTTAATTGAAATAATTTGAGTAATTTTCATCAAAATTCTATATATATTTTAAAGTGACCTTGTCACCTAACGAAAACTACTAATAAACTGTCTGTCACATACCTTAGAGAAGTCTGAAGTGACGAGGGCGGCCTCTCTCACAACTCTGGTCCTGGAGCACCTGGATTGAGTACAGGGGCACAGAGGGGCAAGAGTGCCAATAAATAATGAATCCGCCAAGCAGTGGATGCTGCAATGTGCGTAGATCCAGAGAGGTAATGGGTGCAGGAGACCACACGACAGGATGGATTTTCAATGGGCCAAGGTCAGATGAGCAGACAGCGAGGCACCAGCACATAAAGCAGGAGAGTCACAAGAAACAGGCCGAGGTCATCAACATGCAGGCAACGCAGTACCAAGGATGAGGAATGGAAAAAGTTGTGGGCATCCTATTGGACCATAGACTCAGTAATAGCAAGCACTGCAAGGTGGCTGCTAGCAAAGCAAGCAAAATACTATTATACAGTAAAAAGAGTGTTTTATCTAGAAATAAATTGATACTCTTATACCGTTAAAAAAAACACTGGTTCTGCTGCATCTTGTGCATGCAGTTCAATTTTGCTCACCAATCAACTGAAGGGGTGTCATGAATTGGAAAGATTTATGTATAGGGCAACAAAATTAATAAGGGGGCTGGAGGGCCTCAGCAATGAGACACAATTAAGTAAAGTAAACATTATTGCCTTAGAGAGAAGGTGTTTAAGAAGAGACATGATTACTGTCTAGAAATGAATCATTGGTTACTATTAAGGTGGTAACAACTTGTTTAATCATAGGTCCCTGTTGAGGACACATGGGTTGGATGGGTAAGGTTGTAGGAAAGGAGGTTTAATCTAAAAATGCAGAGTGGGTTCTTTGTAATCAGAGCAGCAAAAATGTGGAAGTAGTGGTATTAGCTGAGAGTGCTGACGAATTAAGAAACTTCTAGATGTCTTCTTCGTTGAGCACAATATACAGGGATATGTATACTCTCAAAAACAAACTGACACACAGAAAGCCATGCACACGCACACATAGGTTGGACTTGATGGGCCTGTGTATTTTTCCAACCTAATTATGTAATTTTAAGCTTCTCATTGTTCTATAAACATTTATAGCTGTCGGTGAAGTTATAGTCAAAATTGTTTTATTATCTGGTCTGTGTCCTTTAAGAGACAATGTTCCCACACTTCTTACCTGGTAACCATTTTCACTGATACAAAATGTGAAATTAATCTCTCCAAGTGGGGATACAGGCAGTGATAATAATTCCTTATTTAACTTAAAAATAGTTTTATTTCTGCCTGCATCTCCATTGGGAAGATATCTCTCTAGTCCACGTCCCTGTGAACATTTCTAAAGGGCCCTGGGTTTACTGTAAACTTCCAATTACATGCAGGAAAATAAAGAAAATAAACATTCTCCTTCAGGGATCACCTGTGTGAAGCCAACACAGCTTTTGTACACTGTACTTGCATCTCACTTCTGTAAATCAAGGCCAATAATATAATCTACTGTTTATGTTATTCTGGTTTAGATCAAGAAAACCCCAGCATTTGCTTTGGTTCTGTGTAAAGCTCTGCTCTGGTTCTATACATCTCTCGAGAATAAAATTTTCTTCATCTTATAGGTTGAAGTGTCAATTTACTTGAAATATAAGTTGGCTTACTGGTGACACACACATAAGCCTTCTCACTGCAGACTCATATGGACAGCAACATATGAAAATAGGCATTTGCTGTACTGCCATATTCATGTGTGTTATGCATTAAAAATGGACTAAAATATTATGGCTGAACCCTTTCATTACCTTACCAGCTCACTGAAAGCGGAGTTATAGAGCTTTCACATGTCATTTTATATTGCTTTAAATTGTTTGCTTACAAATCACAGCTTCTCCATGGGTTTACTGTTTATTATTAAGTTAATTTGTTTCAACATGAGACACAATTTAAAAGGACATAATATAATGAGATTCCAGTAAAAGAATATTGCATATTTAGGGAGCTATTATGCTGCATTGCAACCATAGCAGTTTATGCATTAATTTGTCTTACCATCACACACGCTGATGACTGAGGATGTTATTTCACATTTGGTTCTTTATAAACTTTATTAGGGATGCACCGAAATGGAATTTTGAGACCGAAAATGAAAACAAAAAATTTGTCAGGCCGAAACCAAAAATGCCTTTTTTTCCCCCAATCATTAACATTATTTTTTAAATATTTTATTTCAATCTCTTTTTCTGCAGCCCCTGTTATGAATGAACAGGAAGCCCCTAAACTGAGTGTTCCTGTTTATTCATACATTGTGGAGTTAGTATGTTTACCATGTCCACAATCATAAATGAACAGGAAGTGATGTAGATCACTTCCTATTCATTCATAACTGGGACATAGTAAGCACACTATGTCCAGTTATTTACAAACACTCACCGATCAGCTGATCAGTGAGTGTTTGTACACTGCTCTCTATCCTGAATTGACTGTCACAGGAGGCTGAGTGTGTGTGGGGGGGGGGAGGAGAGCACAAAGTGCTCTCCTCCACTCTCTACGCTCTGTCCACTTTAATTTGTAATCTTCAACATTATATTACATATCTAGGCTAAATTATATATTTAATTGTCAAGCATACATGTTTTGCTGCATACATTTCCTTTTAAAAATGATATACTCCGGTCAAAAATGAAATTCCTTGCAAATAAAAAAATTTGGAAAACAACTTGCTACCCAGGGATTCACTTATCCAATTATAAATTTAGTGCACTAATCCAACCCACTCGCTTTTCTCAGTTTTTTAGGTTACTGAACCCTTTTAGCTTACCTCTTGTATTGTAGAAAAATATTCGCAAACACATGTACTGCATGCTCCCCGCTGTCTCTTGCTTAGAGATAGCCTGACGTATCAAAGTAGCAATTTCAAAAACAATAAAGCAAGTAGAGAGAGGAAGGTACTCAGCACAGTCTTCAAAAAGCAGATTCTAGACACCAATAGATTACAGACACGGTAAGGACGTTTCACTGTTCATTAGTGAAATCCGCTACCCTTACCCTTACCATGATGGTTAACAACAGATTTATTTTTCAGTTGGCACCTAGTAATTATTAACAGCACATGCTTGGTATATTAATTTTCAACTTCAATATATAATAGTATTTCAAATTCTCATTAAACACTAATCCTTAAAACATTGAGTAATTATTAAATATTCATTATTAAATAACAGTATATGCAATATTTATCCTCACAAGTTCTATTTTATTTTATTTTTTTTAACAATCCTGTCACAAGTTTGTGCAATGCAAACTAAGCATGTGATGAAAAAATACATAACCAGAAGGTACATGTAACAAAAGGAACATGCTAAAATGATTAGTAAATCCAGGGACGAAGGCACATTAAGTTACATGCAAATTTAGATTTTCCCAATAAGAGTAAACCATTGCTCAAACACCTCTGGAGCCTACCTATTGGGCCTTTATAAGTGGCGGAACTACCAGGGTCCTGGCGTTCCGCCACTTGGGGGGCAGGAAGGAAGAAGGGGCCGGTAGTGGCGTAACAACCGGGAGGCCAGACAGACAGATGGGCGGGAGGAGTTTGCGCCAGCCGCCGGGTAGTGACAAGCGGGCGTGCCAGGCAGTGAAGGCAAATGATGGGGCAGCACTGGGGCCTCGGCCGTGAGGGCCCAGCAGCAGCCGTCTGATAAAACAGTGAGACTCGCCTGGATGTTCCCTGCTGATGTCCCCCACACTATATATTTTTTTTACAGCCTGCCTAAGCTTCCTCCAGCCATGAGAGCAAGTCAAGATGACGTTGACAGCTGAGGTAACTACTTGCCATTATAGAATATTGAATAGAACGTGGCTGAATTTGAAAGTTTCAAGTTCAACCATATTCTATTAAATGTTCTATAATGGCATTATATTGCTAGAAAACTACAAGTCGGCAATTCAACTGGGACTTGTAGTTCACTGTATGATAGAAGGCTGTTTTAATTACTGTCTTCATGAAAGTACTAGTAGTAATACAATGTCATTATAGAAACATAGCATAGAACATAGTTGAATTCAAAAGTCACTGTAATATAATGGCATTGTATTATTAGTATTTTCATGAGGACTGTAATAAAACAGCATTCTATCATACAAGGAACTACAAGTCCCAGCATGCACTCACTGTCCCTGTACACCTCTTACATATCACCCAGGGAACTACTGCAGGGGGCTTGCATGCTGGAACTTGGAGTTCCCTGGGTGATTTATGTGTGTGTGTGGGGGGTACGAGGACAATAAGGGCATGCTGGGACTTGTAGTTCGCTGGGTGATGTGGAGGGGTGTACAGGGATAATGAAGGCATGCTGGGTGTAGTTGAACTAGAAGTCCCAGCATGCCTTCATTGTTATACCCCCAGGGTCGCATGTGCAACCAGGCACTGGTGTTCTACTTGGGGGACCTAGAAAGGAAGAAGAGGGCCCAGCCCTTTAACCGCTAAGGCACCGACATTGCCTCCTGGGACTACAGCTCACAGCAGGCCAATCCTCCGCAGCAGGGGGGGCCCTTCATGATTTCTTGCATCGGGGCCCTGAGGTTAATAGTTACACCACAGGCCATTATATCATGGATTACCTCACGTAACAAAAAGATTTGCATACAAGCAAGTGTGCTTATTTCTCTGGATCTATTTGTTGTTTTAACATGCAGTTTTCACAAATAGTAACTTGTGCATATGTATTTTATATGAAATTCTTGGTTTATTTGAGCTTTCTAGGTTTGTATTACATTCACTTTAAATTCCTTGGCTAATGTCTGTGGATGGGATTTTCCTTGCTCTATCACAGGGTCCTATCAAGTAGATTATCGGGTAAAAATCAATGGTCTTTTATCATGGCCAACCTCTATTAACATTTTCAATATACTGTACTATATATACACAGACTATTACGTTTGATATTCAAAGAAACAACATTTTTAAATAAACCATTTTGCTGAGTTAATTCTGAATTGTAAATGCAGTGTGGTTTAAGTTATTATAAAATCCATTATTGCCACTTCAGTAAAGTATAATTAATCTTTGCAATCTGCCAATGTGGAAACAAGCATACAAGAGCAGTATGCAAGAAAATTATTAAATATCTTGATAAATTGGTTAAATGTTTTGCAGATCAGTACCAAAATTATATTGAATGTTTGGTTTTTTTCCTACATTTAATATGCCCAATTAGTTTAAGCATAATTGTTTAGGCTGACTACAATAATTCACTCATTTATTTGCTAGCTACAGTAGCACATTTTATGCTGGCTAAGCAGCATCACTTTGCAATCTGCCAAATAGCTCTTGGAATATGTAATGTTGTTATACTGTTTTATGTTTGTATAGAACCTAGTGGATGCATAAAACTTCAAACGCTGGTATTTTTTTTTGGTACTTAAAAATAGTTATCTGTTTTTACATGATATAGAAAAATTATAGTATATATTCCTTCTGGATATAACACTCACATTACAATCACTCAGTGTTTGCTATTGCGTTAGGTATACCGACATTTGATGGATGTTAAAAAGTTACAGCTTGCAGGATAAGTATGGGAAAACCCAGGCACTCAAACGGGCTTGTTGAGCAATTAATATGTTCTTTTAAGTTTCTGATTTAACCAGTTGGCATCTGCGGTGTTAAACCCCCTTCCCATCCAGGCCATTTTTCAGTATTCAGCGCTGCGGTACTTTGACTGACATTTATTCCGTCATGCAGCGCTGTACTGAAATGAACGAGCACATATAGACGATCGGCTGGCTATGGAGCCGCTGATCGGCTATATGTGAAACACCCGGTAACGGGTGTGTGCAATGGTCGGGTTTTTTCTGCCCGTGCGTGCCCGCTAGGGGGCGCGCGCGAGCAGAAAAAAAATGCCGTCTGGCGACGGCAACCCGCCAATGCTGCGGTTAAAAAAATAAAAAATAAATATGTAGGTTGAATTTTTTGTGATTTAGGGTTGTAGTTTAGTGTTTTATGCTTTTTATTTTGAGGGAGGTATATTTTATTTTAATAAAATGTTGCTAGGGTCTAGCAGCACATTAACGTATGATGTGTGGTACAGTTTAGTACACCAAATCATCACATTGTTAAGTGCACTATCATCAGCCCCCCTATTACTATATCTGCTAATAAAGTTAGGCAAGAACCAATATTTATTATGTCTAAAAGTCCTAAAGGGAGATACTCTTCATGCACAGCTAGTAGAGGAAGGTTCTGCATCAGCAGGACAAAGCGCTGGTCAGGCCTCACCTTTTGAGTGGAAGAATATTTGTAATGGAGATTCCCTAATCTGCTCCTTCTCACCATCATGGCACCTTTTGCAGTGGTCCTGGGTCCAGAGGAGTGGAAAGCCTGGAAATCACAGCAGAGGGTGAGGCAGGGGGGAAACGGTACAAGTGAATAGGTTGCCGTACAGCTGCACAGATGGAAAAAAACTATAGCAGCAGCCGTGATCTTGGTTTTAACCACTTGAGGACCAGGACGTATATATATACTTACAATGGTCCTAAAGTGGTTAAATATTGTTTATGAATCTGTCCTTCGTCCATTCAAACAGTCCATTTAAGACTTCAGCAAATAAACGTGCTTTGCGCTTAAATGCGCTTTGGTGTGTGTAGACGTTAAAATTGATTCCTGGACACAGCTGACTTCTATTTTTTCTAAATGCAACTAAACTTACTTCAGGGAAAAGCATCTAAAACGCAAGGTGTGAATAGATCCTTTTGAAATCATTAGATGCATGCATTTTAGCCTATAGAAAAACATTTTATTACCATATAAACACATCTAATAGCACTCAGTGTGAACGTAGCCTAACTGTTTTTGCAGTCCCTAAATATTCTTACATTTTTACAGTGAAAAGTATACACCTTATTGTGGATTTTTGTCCTGAAGAGCTGTTGGAGGTATGACATTTTGCAAATGCAGCCTACAAAAGATTGCTGAAATTCTGTCTATGCAATCTGAACAAGATTCCTTTATTTCTTCAGTGAAAAATATAGATTTTTTTGTGGTTTTCTGTTTTTTGCAAATGTGACCTACAATAGATTGTTGAAATACTGTCTGTGAAGTCTGTACAATATGTCTTTGTTTTTACAATGAAAAAAAAATATAGATTTTATTGCGATATTTGGACTAAAAAGCTGCATGAGGTTTTTCTCTTTTTAAAATGTGGCCCACTCCAACTGCTGCAATGCGGTCTATGTAGTTCATACAAAATGTCTTTCTTTTTTCCATGGCATAATGTCAGGACCAGCTGTGGATGCACACAGTCAGAGCAAATAGTGATGAGTTGTTTCACCTATATCAGCTGTCATTTCCAGAAGGCAAGTGCGCCTACCGGTACTTAGATGCCCCCAGGACTTAGACTATATGCTCTGACCAAGTGATGCAACAGGCCGGCCCCAGGTACCGAGCAGAGATATGGACTGAAGATGAAAGACACAACCAGAGAGTAATCCAGGGACAAGCTGAGGTCAAAGGCTGGTTGCTGTCAAAGGGTAATCCGGGCACAGGCTGAGGTCATGGCTGCCGACTGGCAAGAGTAATCCAGGCACAAGCTGAGTTTAGGGCAGGCAGCAAGCAAAACATAATCCAGGGACAGGCCAAGGTCAGAACTGGAGGCAGACAAGATTTCCAGAGACTGCATATGCTGAAACAAAGCATGGCTCATGTATCAAGAACTATCACAAGCAAAGAGGCCAGATTGATGATGCTTAAATATGGAGTCACCAGAGGCAAAGCCAATCCCAGGGCTGGAGGTGTGGTCAGATTCATTAATTTGAAGAATGCATCACCAGTACACCAAAATAACTTGTCAAAACAAAAAACATCCATTCATTGACGTATATTGTTACTCAAACAAGTGACAATATGCGTCAATAAATTGACTTTTTTGGGGTGCTCTTGATGCATTCTTCAAATTCTGCTATCAGCGGAGCCATCTGCAGTCATTGCAAGCACCCACATTTTATTTTGTTTGGGATATCCTGTAAGGTGTGCAGCAAGACTCTAAAGCTGGCCATACACCTATAGATTTTCTGCGGATTTTGTATGGTCAGATGGAAAAAGTGCAACAGATTCCTCCATCTACACTAAACTGTGTGGATGGAGGAATCTCCCGCTGGGCCAAGCTTCAGTATCTTGCCAGTTGGCCCCGCTGACTGTCAAAATACTTGAACAATCTGATTGGATGCAGGCATTGTTCAGGTGTTTTGAGAGCCAGCGGGGCAGATAGCAAGATACTGAAGCGTGGCCCAGCAGAAAAATCTATAGGTGTTTGGCCAGCTTTACATATTGTCAGATTCATTAAGCCACAGCTGACTAGGCTAGTGCTGCAGCCAGCAAGACACACAGAGACAACATAATTAACCTACACCTGACAGGACTGCAATACAGGCCACCTGAACTACACAGGATTCCTGAGACTTATACACACTTAAATATGGATTTTTGGTATGAAAGGCTGTGTGCTGTGTATCCTTTTCAAAATGCAGCCTACTCCAACTGCTTAAAAGCTGACTGTGGAGTCTGTACAATATTTACAGTTGTTGGCTCTGAAATAATACACTCAAGTTTCTATTTCATGATAAAAGCTATCTAGTCTCTGCCTCTGAAATTGCATCCTAGTAATAAGGCTGACATAGTGTGCATGGAGTCTCTATGATATATCCGGCCTTTGTTTCAGAAATAATACGCTCTCAATTTTATTTCACACCTCCCTTCTTTCAAATCTTGTCATTTTCTAATACTTTTAAGACAATACAGTGTGGTGCTGCAAAGAAGGATCACGTGCTATATTGTGAAGCTTTTGCCACTGGCAATTTTTATAATTTTGATTGCTTTAGCTTTATTTTATTTTTTTATTTGGAAGAGTAAACATTCTTTTAGCTTTTAGATCTGTTATGGCTGCTCCTTAAACCAACTTTGTCCAATAACTGATAGATACAAAAAATCAATTGCCACAGCCAAAACTAGTTAAAGAAGCATGTTCCAGTGAATCCGAATGGGGTGTTGTTGCTGCTGTATTTAAGTCAAGCTAAATGAAAATGTAAAAAATCCATCACACGTGCAAAATATGCCAGAATATGGTGTTGTTGAACCTGTCTGTGAGAATAATACTGTTTTGTAACACTGCAGATTAAAGGCATCGCCAAAGCATTTATTATAATAGAAATTGTGTTTTTCCAATGACACCTTGGAAGTTGCATAAAAAAAGCACTCGCTGCCCACTGAATTGGATTTTTTACATTTTTTTTTTTTTTTTTGCATGATGCATGTTCTGCATCGTAGTACCCAGCTCTCCATGGTGTTTAATTAATTAACAGTCCCTTGCTTATAAACCTTGAAAATTACCTGAACTGATTTTCAAGATTCTCTCTAATTTGTTTCAATGGGGTTCAGATTAAGATTCACAATTTGTGAAATTTATGATGAAAGTGATGAAGTAATTATGGTCATTACTAATAAGAAGCCTGTGGTGAAATTTGTCTTGTTAAATGCATTAGTGTTTACTAAGCATGCAGTCACCATAGAGATTAATACAATGTGGCTCACAGTGAGAACACTACATGGTGAAGGCACTCACCTGGTAACTGCACTCATCTTTTCTCAGTTCTGTGCCATACACCCAAGAGGATACTGGAGCAATGAGCCTTATAAACTGTTCATTCACTCTCTATAACAGTGTTATTTTTCTCTGCCAATTGATATAACTACAAGGCACAGTAGAAACACATTATTATCTAGAACGTTGCTGCTGCAAAGGTGGTAAAAATAAACAGATGCTGATTTTCTCTAACTGAAAGAAAAAACGTTTCTTCTACAGAATTTGTATGGATTTCTTCAAAATATAATGTGGATAGGTAGCATAGTATAGGAAAGACGGGCATCAATTTGACAGTTGTTCGATACATTCTCCATAGTTGCTCAGTCATTTATCTTAATTGATCCCATATAATAAAGAATGTAAATATACCGTGTTTCCCCGAAAGTAAGACCTATCCCGAAAGTAAGACCTAGCACTATCTTCAGGGATTTCTGTAATATAAGACGTACCCCGAAAATAAGACCTAGTTCGGTGGTAGGTCTTATATTACAGAAATCTGCTAGGTCTTACTTTCGATACTTTCTTATTACGTGCACATAGAAAAAGCACACTTACTTTGATAGACACAAAATCCATTTTTTTGGCTGATACTGCAATTTAGAATCTCAAATTCACTGAGGTCTGTGTAACTTTTCTCTTCCCAATGGAAACTGCTGATGCCAGGAGATGAGACACAGCAGTAGTGGTCTCTGTTAAGTCATGATGCCTCTCTTTTAAAACATTGGATGAATTCTTATGAGTGGAAGGGAATCATGTAATGACTGCTCTGACCTCTTTATATGTATGTTGTGGCAGGGCATGGCAATGCCACTGCGTTATCTCCATTACTGTGTCCAGAATCTGAGTGGCCAGCGCATGCTGATGGCACAGGTGTGCACAGCCTTTAAATTAAGGTTGTTGGGAAGGGTTCAAGACTCCACCTGGGAGACAGGAAATCTCCACCCAGGAGACAGAGTAGAGTCCAGTGCAGCAGGGTGCTGTGGATTGGGAAGAATCCCTCAGTGTGCAGGTTAGCACATGACTGAGGCAGTGGGCTGAGGCCGGAGCAGCGGTGCTACAAATGCAAAGCCAGGAGGCTGGATGGGCATGTGCTGCCATGAGATGCGAAAGAACCCCTGCGAGGGTAATTGTTCTGTTTTGTGAACTTTCATTTAATAAAAGTGGGCAAGGAAGCCCTTGAATGAAGATTGCAGCGAGTGGATGCGTCCTTAATGTGCTACCATTGGAAGCTAAAATCCCCACAATGTATACATTTCAGCTTGAGCTACTAAGCTTTGTGAACAGCAAAACATATACTGGAAAGCATGTGGAACACTCCACCTGTTGTCTCAGAAAATGAATACAAAATATGTACATGCAACACCTGATATTTAGTTAGACTAAAAAAAAGAACAAAAATATATGTTTAATATTTACTTTGCAATCCAGATCATAATAAATAATGGAAAAAAAATACAAAACCACAACACATTTTCTCCCAGCTGTGGTAATCTGCATACAGCTGCCTCTTCTGCTTCTGTTGGTCTTGGGCACTATTTTTCCCATCCTATTGTGTTGCTCTGAGATGCATTCTGCCACTAGGTACGCTGCCTCTGGTCCACATAACAAACACTGATTGGGATGGCTGCTCCACCTATAATATCACCAACCACTGACACAGTAGCAGGCAGCCTTTCAAATTTATAGGACAATTCCTATTTAACTTCTACAGTTATACTTTTCTCCCCTGTGACACAAAATATTGTGTTATGGGGGGAGTAAAATAATATGGTACTCTCCATCCCAAATTATTAACTTTATCACTAATTTTATGGCAGATCTGGAAAATAAATTTTGTAAAGTGGAAGTGCTGTCAGCACTCTCCTCCCTTGCAGGTGCTTCCATCTTCGTCCCAGTTTTCCTTGCGAGTTTTGAGTTTTTGGCCATTTCATTGACCAGAGCCAGATGAGGTAACTCCTACATATGCGCACAGGTGTTACTTGCTTTCACCAAGAACCCTGTTGGGACTTTGCACCATGCTGCACTTACATGGCTTCAGTGTACAGAAAAAAAGAGTGCTAACAGACAGGAAAGAGGATATGTGACAGAAGAGACTTACACGGTCTCTTCTGTTTTATAATAAGCCTGCCTGTCGGCACTTTTTAAAAAATGACTTAACTTCCGCTTTAACAGATGATTCACATATTTCATTAAATGTATGGTTGGCAACTCGTGAATCTTGATTGGCAGGATTCATTTTTCACATTATCCATTGATCAGATATGTTATCACATTCCCATTTTAAACACCCTGCAAAGTATCTGGCTTTCCTGATCTACCTTGATTTACCTAATCCGCAGCAAATCGTGGATCAAATTTCTCATCTGAGATATAATCCTTTTATATGTGTGCAGCTACCTGCCCAGTCTGAAGAGGAATACTTCACAATTCAAATGCTTTCACTTGAAAATATAATGCTAGATTCTAAGCATAGAATAAAAGTGAATACATTATACTACACAGTTCAAGCTTCCACAGCTGTGGCCACAAAAAGCAGCTTGATAGAGGATGTATATACATTAAACCAAATAACATGGGCAGAATCTTTGGAGCATCTATTATGTGAGCACCAAGGGCAAGCTACAGATCTGTCTTGTTTACTGGACCAGAGTATTGCAATCTTTTTTCATTGATAGTCTTTAAGTTCATGGTACTATATAAACTTTGTACATCCGCTTAACTAGTAAATTACAAGGAATAAATGAAACCTGATGTACAAATCTTAACTTTGTATACTTGGAATGCAATCTATTCAATAGGTTTAAATGTGCCATTGTACTCCCAGGAAAATACCCCCAAACAATTATATACTTTCTGAAAGCAGAGGCCCTATAGAATAAAAAAATAGTAAAATGTAAAAGACGGGGTCAGGTCGGGTAAATAGATACCAAACATGTGAAGCTTTTAAATTGTGTGCGCCCGTGAAATCACAAAAAAACTACAATACCCCAAATTTCCCATAGGGAACGCCTTAAAACCTTTTAACGCTCATTAGTTTACTATTAACAGTAATTGATGGACCTAGAATTATTGCTCGCACTCAGACATTGGCAGTGATACGTAACGTGTGGCGTTTTTCCACGTAGGTGCACCCGACAGAAGTTTGCATTTGTATGTGCGTGTACATGGGGGCGGGGAGAATTTATTTGCATTTTTTTATATGTGACTTTATTTCTTTAATTTTTTACACTTTATTGCTACCACCTAATGTCACCTAGGGACCCAAAAGAAGCTGATGAAGCAGCAATCTGTTCCAGGATGCCACCATTTATCTACATTAGACAGTCCTGAAGCAGTTAAGGAACAAAAACTTATAGATTTTTGAACAGATAGAAGCTAGGTGTGAGACAACAGATGTAATTGTTCAAAACCAATGTGTCATACTGTAACACGCAAAACAAATGTATTATAATTTGAAATAATCTTCAAAAAAAAACAACAAAGGTCATATTGCATAAAATGTATTTTATTTACTTCTGTATAATCCAGTCACTACTCACTGACATATCATGTACTTGTCAAGATCTGAACTAAAACTCATTGCCTGTCATCTTTACAGATACATCTGTATTTTCTGATTCCCTGAAATATATACAGTACACTTCTGTAATGTATTCATTTAAATTAGGGGTTTAAAGGGAAAATCACTTTTTTTTTGTTGGTCTGCTTTATAATAATTGTATTGCTATGCTAGCAAAGGTGTTCCCATTCTAGAATTGGCAAGGCTGGTGATGGGGGGTTGCAATGGTGGGAGGTGTCATCTCAGAGTAGCAGGATCAGGGTGGTGGCAGGGGCAGTGGTGAGAGTGAGGGGTGATGGGGGCAGATGTGATGGTGACAATGGGGGAGCATGCAGACAGTCAGCATCTTGGTATTGTGGAGGTGGGGGGATGAAAGTCAGGTGCTCTGGTGAAAGGGGGACATGCAGGTGTGGTGTTGAGAGCACGCAGGCAGCCAAGGTGGAATGGGGAAAGCGAAGGGGTAGCATGTACAGGCACTGTATTAAATGCTTGGGTAGGGTGGGGTTTAAACTCCATGGTGCAGTAGTGAGAGCAGAAAGGCAGGGGGTGCAGGTGTGGTTTTGAAAGAGGGTGGAAGGGGAGTTGGGATGAGGGTGCAGGCATGATGGTAAGACCAAGAGTGGGGTCAGTGGGCGTGCAGGCATGGTGCTGAGAGTGAGGGAGAAGGAGAAGGCAAATCTTCAAGTGGGAAGGGGTGCAGTTAGAGTGGGGTTGTTGTGACAGGCATGGCATTAGAGCTTGTTTGTGTGTTGATTAGGGGGGGTACTGACATGGGTGGGCTGCTGCCACGGAGGGAGCTACTTACATGGTGGTAGAAGGAAAAAGCCTGAAATTACACAGGCTCCTCAGGCTGTACACAGCTTTATAGAAAACTATTCTGAGGTAAACCTGAAGTTCCAACATGGACTGGCTACAGTTTATGAATCTAAATTATTCATAATCAATCATTCACATTTACCTTGTTAAAAAATATATTTTTTTATTGCTTAGGTTTAAAATAAAGAAAAAAAATCTACACAAACACATCACACATTTCATTTAAAGTGGAAGTCTTTGTGTAATTAGGTAGGGGTCTCTACCATTAACTGTAATAGAGATGGAATGTCATCCACCTGGCTATGTGGCACTTCCTGGCCTCTGAATGTGGGTTAGGTGTCTTAAAATGGCCAATAAATGGGACTTTGTTATGTGCCAGCCCCTTTAAAAATTCAGGGTTCCTAGCAGCGTAATGACTGTGCTTAGCTGGGAGAGGGAAAGCAAGGGACTCTGCTGCTGATAAAGTACATACGGACTTACTAGTATAGGACTTATAGGTAATGCTAACCACTTGGGTTCTGGGTGCCAGCACCATTTTAAAGTTGTGCCACTAGCACTGGAACCACCAGCTGACAGTGACAGAATGGGTGATGTCACGGCACTTTCTGTCAGTATGGCTGTTCAAACAGAGCTGTTGCAGCCTTTCCATACAGAAGTAGATTACTGCTATAATGGTTTATTGCTGGTTGATTGCAGCCAGCAATAGATCATATACAGGTGAAACTCGAATAATTAGAATATCGTGCAAAGTTCATTTATTTCACTAATGCAACTTAAAAGGTGAAACTAATATATGAGATAGACTCATTACATGCAAAGCAAGATAGTTCAAGCCGTGATTTGTCATAATTGTGATGATTATGGCTTACAGCTCATGAAAACCCCAAGAACCCCAAATCCACAACCTCAAAAAAGTAGATATACACCCACACACACACACACACACACACTGATCAGCCATTACATTATGACCACTGTAAGGATTTAAGTGACTTTGACAACAGCTAAATTGTGATGGTTAGACGACTGGGTCAGAGCAGAGCAACTCCAAAACTGCAATGGTTGTGTGGTGTTCCCAGTCTGCAGTGGTCAGGAACTACCAAACTTGTTTCAAAGAAGGAACTCTTGTGAATTGGCAACAGGGTTATGGGCAGCCAAGGCTCGTTGATGCAGAAGAGCTACTGTAGCTGAAATTGCTGAAAAAGGTCATGCTGGTTCTGATAGAATGCTGTCTATCAGAACCAACCCCCAAGATGTGGGGATATATGTTGGCATTTGCTGACACCTGGTCAAAGCATCTTGGATATCTGGGTATGGAAATTAGGTGTCCAGGAGCTACAAGCTCGTGTTAACATTCTCTGCCTGCACCCTTCTTCATGTTGCCAACCTATCTGTGTCTACACAGGTAAGCAAATCTCCTGCTCTTCTGCTCTAGCGCAGAATGGAGGAAAGGCTTCAGGGTTTTCATCCTTTCTTTTCAACTTTCCCATTAGGGAGACATTTTAGCCCCTGTGGAGATCAAGGATGTGTACTTGCATTTTCTTATCTTTTCAGCACATCATTGTTTTCTCCCTTTTGCTCTGGGCACTCAACACAACCAGTTTGTAGCCCTACCATTTGGTCTATCATCAACACCCTGAGTGTTTACCAAGGTCCTAGCCCCCATGCTGGCCTTACTACTCTCACAGGTTATTACCATTGCGGGATACCTAGATGACCTCCTATTGGGGGAACAGTCAGCTCAAAAGCAGGCAAACCAGACCTTTAAAAGGTTTTGGCTGCATCCTGAAGCTTGAGAAATCAGGACTGGAACTGACATATTGCTTGAAGTATCTCGATCTCATTCCAGACACAGCTTATGCAAAACTTTTACTTTTTCAAGAAAAGCTTTTGATATGCTATTCCCAGACTTAGACTCTACAGTTTGGAGTTGTCCAGCTCTGCAATTTTGCATTCACGTTCAAGCCTTGTCCACCATTCTTATGCCAGTCATGGGCAATTGTCAGACAGACTTCCTCAACCATAAGCACCTGCACTCAAAGGAATAGTGCCTAAGCCCAAGTGTTTCAGGACCTGTGTCACAGGTGAAGAAGACCAGATTTGGACCTCCTGGCCTTCAGATTCAATAAAAAACTGGACAAGTTTCTTTCCTCCCCTGAAACACCTTCCTCGCCTACTCCCCAGGGTTGAGATGGAGAGCATTCTGGTGATCCTCATAACTCCGGTCTGGCCCAGGCAAATGTTATACTCAGACTTTATCAATACTCTGACAGACAACCTGTGGACTTTTCCAAATCAATCAGATCATCTATCTCAAGGACCAGTTTACCACCCCAATTCATGGTTGCTGGCTGTTGAAGCCCAGGTTGTGATAGACAGAGGTCTCACGAGTCCGTAATTCACATGTTCTTAAAAGCTAGAAACCTTTTTGCAGACTTGTGTAAATCTTCATTTGGCAGTGAGTTCCGTCATATGACAGATCTCAGTCTCTGCAATCTTATTCCTAAGACTACTAGCCTTTTCATTTATACATTTGGGTATCCCTCATGTGGCTTTTTCTGTACAGCCTCCTGTGACTCCATGGGATCTAAATTTGGTTCTGTTGGCCCTTCAAAGACTGCCTTATTTCCCTTTTCCATGATCAACAAGGTTGCGTTCCTTGTGGCAATCACTTCTCAAGATGTGTGTCTGAGCTGGCGGCTTTATCCTGTGAAGAAATCTTTTTATTTTTTCCCGTGAATGAGAACCAGCTTTTCACTCATCCACAAGCTCAGAGAGATCATTGTTCAAGCTTATAGTCTTATGTAAATAGGCCCATCTTTCCCTGTCAAGACACACTCTACCAGGTCTATGAGTTGCTCTTAGGCAACTGTTTCCAATTTGCAAGGCTGCCACTTAGTCTTACGTTCATACGTTCTCTAAGTTTTCCCAAATGGATGTTCAGACATCATCTGATGTCAGCTTCTGGTGTAAGTTCCTTCAGGCAACTCTTTCAACTGCAGGCTGCCATCAGTTTTATTATGTTTGCTATGTAAGCCAGTTGTTGTTTTGCTTGTTGAGTTTCCCAAATGTATTAGAAGAACTACTGATCCTTTGTCCCTTTATAAACGAAAAAGAAAACAGGATTTTGGTATTCACTGTAAAATCAATGTCTTGCAGTTTATTAATGGACACAGGTCTCACTCCTTGTGTTTGTGATCCACTCCTATGTACTGCTTTTCTATAGAACTGAAGCAAGCTGGAAGTAAGTGGGGTTTTACCTGGCTTTTACCTTTATTTTTGGATTATAATATTATGCACAGAGTGATTAAAGCACATCAAACAGCTGTTGCTGACAGTCCATCCCAGATATTTTTCTTTGCACCGTTTGAAAGAAAAACAAATGGATGTGCAAGAAAAGTGTGCGCCTAGAACACCTAGAATGACATCACTCACTTTCACCACACCCCCATTCCCAAAAGATAAAAAAAGTTAGGCATACTCTGGTTAGGCCTATTATCCCTGATTACAACCGTCCTTCTGCTGGACAGATTTACACTGCTGTTTCCCTCTTTGGTATCTTGAGTTTTTCTTTAATTAGAAATCATTTATGCTATTATAATTAGGTAAATGGAAATAGTCTGTATGACTTAACTGTCAGGATTCATGGCCCTTGCGTACTGTTAGGGAACCAAGGAACCAGACAAACTAAAGTGCAGGGTAAAAATAAAAGGAGTTTATTGAAAATAACAATAAACAGAAATGTAAAAAAACAATGGAGGAAGTCCAGGACAATTTTGATGCCAAGCCAGGGGTCAGATGCCAAAGCGGGTAGTCAGCCAAACCAGGTCCGGGAACATTGAGAGCAGAATGAATGAAAACAATAGCCAGAGTCAGGAACCAGGAGATCAGTTAGCCAGAGCCAGGGTCATACACGGAGAACAGGAACAACAGCAGAACACTTGGTAGGGAGGAGACTAAATGGACCAGCTGATGGTTAAATTGAGAACAGTTGCTGAATCATAAATCTGAGACAGGAATTTAGCAGAAGTTTTCTAGTAGTTGCAGAATGATGATGTTTACAGGTCTGGTCAAAAGAATGTGCCAAAGAGGAACAAACAGTGTCAGGCATACTACAAACAAGGCATGCTGCACCCAACTAGAGGAGGATGGGAAAGACACCCTGACAAATTATGTAACTATTTATAACATATTCACAAAACAAAACAATAAATAAACAGCGATCCATGCTTATCCCTATCTAAAGTGAGTAAACTGTGTAAAGAATAAAATATTTTACCCAAAGAATTAAATTAAGATAAAAAAATTGCACTGGACTACAAATATGTATTTATAGATAAATAGAACAAATGCCAATAATAATCAACCCTCAGTGATTTCTACAAAATATACTGTATGATACAATTAGATATAAATCATTAATACAAATCAATCTACAAAATAAAATAATCAATAGTTAATTAAATTCACTGCTGCGCCACTGGCTGGCATGTGACACCCGTAATAGGAACTTAAAAGGAGGGTGTGAATGCTGCCAGATGTCTCCGTGGACCCTGGGACTGTATATGGTGCATTTCTCTTTCCCTGATGAAGGTGTAACTAGCTAATGACAATATATGGGGTTTGTTCTGTGACTGGAATGGTGGTTTTTGTACTGACGGTTACAATCCTTCCCCTATGTCATGGACTAATTATTTCAGCATAGTATATGCTGTTTCTCTCTATGATGATGGTAATAACAGAGGGATTCTCCTAGGTTTTGGAGCACTATACAGGTTAAACCAATGTATCATATAATGGATGGGGAATTAGCATCTGTATTTGCATGACATGACTTAATAGTGAGGAGCTGGTCTTAAAATAGACAAAAACCTACACTTGTCTGTGTAGGTTCTGTTATGGATCTTGTCACTGATTATTGAAGGCATTGTCGATTCTGGCTGTTGGACAAACTGAGTACAAGTTAGTGCAATATATATGAAGGTCATAATTTATAAGTGGTAAAATATGGGCATTGAAAGGTGAAAGGACACAAGTAAAGATTTTCTATAAAAGACAGGACCTAATATGCACCCAACCTATTGTTTTTAGCCTTTTTTAGGGCCAAATACACAGAGCTGTTTGGGCTAGTACAGTATATTGACCGGATGACTTTGACTTGAGGAGGAACCATGAGTTTACTGCCTTGAGAGGTATGAGATCACATAGCATGCACTATTGATTAATTCTCTTATTGTTGCAATCTTGAAAATAAAAAAGTATACCGGTTATAGCACTGGCCAATATCATGGAGTAAGTGGCCCTTCTAGTTTGTGATTTTGTCTTATTAGAGTTTTGATTTGGGTGATCACTTTTTTAACAAGATAACGTAAATATACACCTTCAAAGAACCACACAGGTCCACTGTGGGGCTTGTTGATGTTAAGACCCTCTCTGATTGTGTCTCTACATTCGCCCAGGAGAGATTTGAATGCTCACACTTTGGTAGATTCTAGTATTGCATATGTGAAGTGTGTATTTATTTTGTAAATTATTAAATACTGTATATTGGGAAGACAAATATAATGATATTGTACTTATTGTATTTCTTTGTATATCTATTTTAGAATCAGCCTCAATTATACTCCTAAAGAAGGGGAGCATAGATTCAAGATACACTTAGTGCAGAGAAAAAATAGATAATTATGCGATAACAATGTCATAAAAAAATATACTGATTAATGTATCAGAGAGATAGAGATAACAAGTAGGTGTTGGATGATGATAATAATATAATTGGAGGCTAACTGTGACATTGTTTCATGTGATATAGATAAGGTCCTCTTTATCCTGTGTTCTTATACAGTTGTGCACATTTTGGATGCGGTACGATATATACCAAACCAATTTTCCACTTCAGTTAATTTTATTTAAAATACTGCTGGCCTCTCACTTCTTTTAATAGGCTTTAATCTGTGTCACAGAGGAGCAGTAAAGCAGATCTTCTACTTGTGGTTCTATTAGAATGCATTTCTCCTTCCTTGCTTGTTCCAGGGCTGAAAGATATAGCTAACTAACATGATACCAAGCTCACTATTGATCTGTACTTAAACCAACACCTGTTGCCTGAGCATTAGGTCCAGTCTATGTTATTGCCTGTGTCCCTGTTTCTCCACATCATCTTTAATGTGTATCTGACTATGCATGTTCACCGCCAGCCCTGACTTTTTGTCTGTCCCTGTCTATGATATTGCCTGTGTACTGTGTACCACACTTTGGCTCTATTCCTGTTTAGCTGCCATTTGGACTGGTGTGCTTCAGGGCCACAGCCTGGCACACCCACCAGTCAAGACCATCAATCTTCTATTGAAGTTCTAGTGTGTGTGTGCTCGAAAATGCAGTGTGGTTCAGTGAAAAAAGCTCACAAACTATACTATTAACTATTTTCTGTCATGCAATTTATGCAATTTTTGCAAACGTCATAATGCACATTTTAGGACTAATAATTATAAAACCTCCCAAAGTAATCTATTTTGTTAAAAGCAGAGACTATGTAGAGTAAAATGGTGGAAGTTGCAATTTTATGTCTCACAAGATCATAACTAAATTTTGGTAACATTTATCCTCAAATTAATTTTAATGCACATCAACACAATATAACCCATTTTTTTTTTAAATATACAAGATGAGGTTGTGTCACGTAATCCCAAACATATCAAGCCTCAAAACTGTGTGGGTCCTTGAATTGCCACCATACACATGACAGTGTGTTATGTTTCCATAAACATGGAAGTTAAGAATACACTCTCCTTTAACTTTTAGACCTGTTGTGGCAACTACTTCTACCGGTCAATTCAGGCCAATAACAACTAGATAATTGGCCTGAATTGTTGCTTCTCAAGTCAATGTCATTAGGTGTCGCATCCAAAACTACCTAAAAATCCTTTTTTTTTAATCACACATCACGGGGTACATGTAGTTAGTTGTAAACCACTGTGTTAGCAATCAAAGTTTCCAGATAGCCCTGCATAGCCCCTCCCACTGCCAGCCTGCTACAGTGGTTTTGCTAGCATCCTTAGGTGATGGAAATCCAGAAGAGGAGGAACTCCTCAGATGTTCTATCCAGAGAGCAAACTCAACAATTATGGCAGGTTTTATAGGGAAAATGGCTGATTTCTTGCTGTAGGGGCTGCAATTCGACCCCTCTCCTTCTCCCTCACTGACTCTCCTCTGCCTATGTTTTTTTGTATATAGAAAGTGGGAGAGGAAGGAACTGTGTCCAGTTCCCATGAGTCTTCTCGTGAAGTGGACCTGTCTCCTGGCATCTCCCCTAGCCTACAGGACACAGTTTATGTCCTTGTAAACCTTGTCCACACTTGTTTGCAAGCAAAACCACCTGCGTGGATCCTTCCAAAGGCAATGTGTTTTGGGTCTAGACAGAGCTGGTACAATGATTTTTGCCTACACAGACAAAATTGCATTTTTCTGCACCCCATGCCCCCCCCCCCCCCCCCCGCCCTCATGTAACGGAAGTATATACACTGACCAGCAATGCAACAAAGGTACAGTTATACACTGACCACCAATGTAACAGAGGTATTCACACTGACCACAAATATAACATAGGTATATACACTGACTACCAATGTACCTAGCAGGTTATATACTCTGATGTTACTGATCTGAACTTCTCTTGCTGGAACCAGTCCCACTCATGCCTGGCCATGGGCAGATGCTGTAGGGGAACAGTGGCTGAAATCCTCCCAGGATCTGGACCAGGACAGGGAGAGGTGCACCAGGAGGAAGTGCAGGAGAGGCGACAACTGCTCCTGCTACAGTCCAGAGAGTGGGCAGGAGGAGTAGGTGTAAGGCTCCGGAGAGGGGACATGGCGAGGGTGACAGCTCTGGCCACAGCGTGGGCTCCCAGCAGGCTCTCAAGTTAGCGTGCACAGTATGGAGATCCGGGGTTGGGGCTGAGTGTATAGTGTGCGGAGCCCAGAGCCCCGTCCATACCGTTACATATACTGTATGTATCGGAGGCAGTGTGTCTGAATATGAGGCAGTGTGTCTGCAGGGCCAGTGCTAGGATTTTTTCGCCCCCCCATGCCCTTAGGCAGCTGCCTGTGCAGCCTTATACTAGCGCTGGCCCTGGGTCACCACCTAAACTTGTTAAACCTAACCCTGCTAACACCTTTCACTTTATTTTAGGGCCTGTGTTGCATTTTGACCAGGATCTCTCTGATAAACTGTTCTCTCCCCATAAGCGGTTTGTCCAGCAGTATTTCCTGTTGGTTTTACTCCAATCTGTTCACTGGTTCCCAAGGTCAAGGGGGGGCTCACCCTTTTTTAGACCTAAAGATCCCCTACTGGTTCCTGAAGGATTCAAAGTTTAGGATGGAATCAACCCAATCTGTTATTGGCTTCATCTGGAAGAATTCTTGGCCTTGGTGTACATCAAGGATGTGGATTTATACATCCCAATTTTCCCTGCCCACCTTAGTTTCATGCTGTTCACTTTGGTCTGCTCACAGCACCCAGAGTATTCACCAAGGTGCTGGCCCCTGTCTTGCCCATGCTGTGCTCCCAGGGGATCCCCATAGTGGGATGACCTGCTTATCCAGGAGCAGTCTTGCTCAGTTTTGGATTCATCCTGAACCCCCAGAAATCAGCATGGGATCCCTCCTATTGCTTGGAGTACCTAGGCTTGGTCTTGGACAAAACCATGTAAAGAGTCCTTTGCCACGGGAGAAAATGCTGTCTCTCTGCTCCCAAGTTTTTACCCTATGGTCCAGAATGTGTCCAACCATTGAATTTTGCATAAAGGTTCCAGGCCTCATGATAGCCTCCTTGTAGGCATTTCCCTATGCTCAGTTTCACTCCAGGGCAAGACAAAGTATACCCTAGAATGGTGGATATCCAGTCTGGTGCTGGAATCAGGGAAGTCCTTCCTTCTGATGACTTGGAAGGTGCTCACAACAGATGCCAGCCTCTTGGACTGTAGATGAGTCTTGGTGTCTTCAACACTGGACTGCCCTGTTGCAGGGCCTTCCAACCAGGATTCAGTCAATCATTTAATTTGCTGTGGCTTACATCAGCCATCAAGTTGCTACCAAAAGTTGTGTGGGTCTAAGAGAAGCCAGCCTGATTTTGACTTTTGTGGAACTTTCATATTCTGGTTGTAATTATCATACACATTCCAGGTGTAGAAAATATGCCGATGGACTACCTCAATCATCAGAGTGCAGATCCCGGGGGTTGGTCCCTCAATCTGGAGGAGTTATGAGCACTTTGACGCAAGTGGGGGATGCCGGACATATAATTCCTGGCATCCAAGCTCAAAACCTACCTAGATAGGGTTGTTGTCAGAATCAGGGATCCTTAGCCTTTGCGGTAGATGCATTGGTGACTCCATGGGATCAGTTCAGATCGATCTATGCCTTCCTTCTCTAAAGCTATTGGCTTGCCTCCTTCACGGGATCATGATGGAGGGTATCCCAGTGATGTTCATTGACCTCAACTTGCCCAGGAGGCCCTTGTATGTGGACAAAGTGAAACTAAGAGTGGACTCTCTGTTGGAGCTTCTAAACCATCTAGACCTTCTGTTACAAGGACTGGTATTCCACCCTGCTTCTCAGTTAATGGTTTTAACAACGTGGCTGTTGTAGCCAAATCGTGATGGACAAGGGTCTTTCAGATGTTGTCATCCCTACATTCCTCAAGGCTAGGAAGATGACCTCCCACAAGGTCTACCATTGCACCTGGAAGGTGTACATCGCATGAGGTCAGGCAGTTATGTCCTAGTAAGTATTGTGTTGGACTCTTTTAATTCTTCTTTTCAGTCTGGCCTGGGCCAGCATTTTGTACTATTGAGTACTATCAAGGACTAGATATCTGCCTTTGTGATCCACTTGCCTCTCACTTGTTGGTGGCTTTTGTGCAGTGGGTGGCACATTTCCCCTGTTTGTATTCTGGTTACTCTATGGGATCTTAATCTTGTTCTCTCACCGCTTCAAAATCTGTCTTTTAACCCCTTCGTGACGGGAGACGTACACTGTACGTCCAGCCACAAAGGGACCAAATGACTTGTCACGTACACTGTACGTGACGAGTTATTTGCTGCTTTAGAGGGCTGTTAATCGCTGAGAATCAGCTTTTAACATTCATTAATGGATGCCCTTACTACAGAGGCATTCATTAATGAAAGGGTTAACCTTTTTCAGACACCCGATACCTTAATATCGGGTGTCTGAGAGTCAAAGCAAAGCGGACACAGATGCCGGCTTTTGCCGGCATTCTGACAGCTCGTATAGATCGAGAGATATCTCTCTCAAGCTATACTGGCTTTTTTTTTTTTCTTTCATGAATAGATACAAAATGTGTCTATTCCTACAATGTATCTATTCCTGGAAGAAGAATGTTTGTTTGCTGATCGTTGTTGCAACAATCAGAAAACATTTAGTAACAGCTGAATCCTGAACTGCTGCAGGATCAGTGTCACTAACTTATTATCGGCTGTTCTGAAGTTTGAAGCAGCCTGATAATAACCAAAAATTTATTAATTTATCATGCAGTAACAGTGAGATTAATTCACAAAATCTGCTTGATATAATTAAATAAATAAAATAACATTTTTAAGTTAAAAAAAAAAGTGAAAAGTGTAAAAAAAAAAAAAAATTGTGAAAAGTGTAAAAAAAATAAAAAAATGTGTAAAAAATAAAATAAAATAAGGGACAAATAAATGAATGTATTTATTGCATTTTTTTAGCTGTGCTGGTTTTGTAAAAAAAATACTACAAATCAAAACTGGGAAAAAAGTGTTTTTTTTAAACGGTTTTTTCCTCTTTTTTTATATTTTATTTGTCCTAAGTGAGGCGTTAGACGCACATATGTGATATAAATATGTAGCCCTATCTGTCCTCTAAAAAACAATATATAATATGTGTGGGTGCACTTTGTAAGAAAGTATATTACTGACGTGGAAGAATCACACAGCAAAAATGTCAAAAGTGTGTCAGTCATTTACGAACAGAAACTAAAAACAAGCTCAGTCATGAAGGGGTTAAACTAATCAGAGATTAGTTTATTCCTCTGCCTTTACTTACTCAGAAGGTGGTCTTCCTTATTGCCATCACTTCTGTTAGGTGTGTTTAAGTCTCCTTGGTGAACTGGAGTCCTTTCTAGTCAACCAAGGGGATAAAGTTGTGTTCAGACCGAAGGCCTCCCTTTTTTCCAGGGTAGTCTCTGCCTTCCACATTAACCAGGGCATTGTGTTACTAACCTTGTGCCCTGCTCTAAAACACCCTAAAGAAGTTTCTCTACACTATTTAGACATTGTTCATATGGTCAAAGTTTACCTTTGTGCAACTTCTGCTATTCGCAAAGTTTACTCCCTGTTTGACTCTCACTTCTGTAGTTTGTGATCAAGTCTGTATTGCTTACCAAAAACTGAGTCATGCTGAAAGTGGAAGGGATTATGCAGGGCTGTCCTGCAGCTTTGATTGATTTGTCAGTGTCCAGTCACCTTTGTCAAAGGTAGCTGCCTAACTCAGTTGTCTACGAATTATCTCCCTTTGTCCTGCAATATACTCCAAGAAGTGGATTTTAAATTTGTAATGAATCAGATTTGAGCTATGCTGTTGTTTTAAGCCAAAACATAATGTAAAAAAACAAAGTAAAAAAATCTATTATTTATGCAAAATATGTGATGCCAGAATACAGTGTTGCTGACGCTGTCCATGAGAACTGTACTGTTCCATAACACCATAGACAGCTTAAAGTCATCTCCTAATTTTTTGAGTCAAAGGATTGGTGTACTCCGTAGAAGTCGCATAAGTGAGCATTCAATATTTTTTTCTATTTTCTTTTTTCTTTTGCTTTATTACATTTCCCCTTTAGCTTTGAAAATTGCCAGAGCTGATTTTCAGTGGTGTTCAGATTTAGGTTTGCAACATTTGCAATGTTTTCAATGCACGGACCTGTGAAACAATCACGGACACATTCATCTCTATGTAAATTAGCTAATTTCTTAGCCCTCATTGTCTCTAAGAGGCTTGTAGAACCCTTGTTTCATAGAATACAGTGTCAGATTTCAAATTATGAGATCAGTATGATTATAGATATTCTTGGTGAAAATCCTGCTTCTATATTGTCGCCACATTGTCCTACCCATGAACCTCTTTTGGCACCCACAGTTCTAAATAACTGATATTCTTCTTAATAGATTATCTTGAAATGTAAAGATATATTTAATCATATTATTAATAATTACCAATAATAAAACAAATATTTCATACTAAGTGACTAATCAATAGACATGTGCGATTCGTTTTAGAAAAATTTGTTTTTCGGACAAATTTTCGTTATTCGGAGATTCGGATGTTTCCGAATTTCCTATTAACAGAAATGACTAATGAAAACGAATCCGATCCCTTCCCATTGTGGGGCATCCCATGGATATGTCCTGCTTTGTCGGTGTCAAGGTGGACGAATCCGCTGGTGAGAGCTGCGGTGAGAACGACCAGTGGCATATTTACTTCCTCGGCCCTGTCTCAGCCCTATGCACCGATCACTGACAGAGTTTGAGAACTTATGCCTACAAGCCACACCGACCAGACATACTCTGTCCCTAATGGTCAGCTGCTTGCGAGCCCAGCCGAGTGATCAACCACTATACTTTATCAGACAATGGGCGACGGATCTGGACATGGAGTTTACTTCCTCACAGATCGAACGAATGTACTATTTTGCCACCAAATTGTCTATTGCCAATAGATATCAAGAGGCGGGTTACAAGCTGCTGACTAGGTGGTACAGGGTCCCGACGGTTCTCCACCGCATATTCCCGGACTCCTCACCCATGTGCTGGAGGTGTGGTGGAGCCGCAGGAACCCTCAAACATATTTTTTGGGACTGCCCCCTGATCCAACCTTACTGGATGAAGATAGCTGACCTAATACGGGTAATTACGGGATTGGACCTACCGTTTACTCCATCGGTCTTTCTCCTTCACCTTGCACCGTTCTCACGGAAAGTGTACAGACGCTCTCTGGTGATCCACCTGATCAATGCGGCGAGGACTTGTGTCCTCGCCCAATGGAAGAGCTCCCGACCCCCTCAATTGCAATGTGGTTGCAAAGAGTGGAGGAGATTGAGATGATGGAGGACCTGACCTCCTCTCTGAGAGCCACACAGGACAAATTTGTACTCACTTGGGCACCATGGATCCAATTCCGCTACACGGAGGAGTACGCCAGGGCACGCCTGACTTGAGTATCGAGCCCGACTGGGGGGAGAGGGGGAGATCTGATGCAATGTTCTCTCTCTAGCTCCTCTAAATCTTTTTATCTTCTGCCTTCTGTTTCCGTTGTCGCCTTTCTTTTCTTGCCTATTCTGAGTGGCATTCTGCTGCCTATCCTCAGTTTGTTAGACAGTTGGTGAATGAATATTCTCACTTACTGCCTTAAAGTTGTACTGGTTAAAAAACATTATGAAAAATGCATAAGGTATTGCTGAGACCCCACACTCTATGTTGGAGATTACTATTGCATTATATCAATCTTAAGGCCGATGATGTATACTTGCCGTGACTGTACCTGCGGATGATTCCGCCTATTTTGTATTTGGCTGTATTTTGTGGGGCGTGCCTCGCATGCCTTTATAAATAAATAAAGAATTTGAAAAAAAAAAAAAGAAAACGAATCCGAATTTCCGAAAACAAAATTTTGGACTAAATTTGTTGGCGGTAGTCTGTACGCATTTTCCTTTGTGGACACATTTTTGTTGCAGCAAAGTGACATTAGACAAAAGAACAAAAAAAATGTTTTAAATGTCACTTTGCTGCTACGAAAATTCGTCCAAAACTAAACGAAAACAGAACGACAATTCGTACAGATTACCGCTAATAAATTCCATCTGAATCCCGAAAAAATTGACTTTCGGACCCGAATCCCGAAAAACAAAATAACGCAAAATCTGAATCAAAACGAAACAAATGTTTTGCCGGTGCACATGTCTACTAATCAATACTGTTTCATAATTGTAGCAGACAATCCTGGCCGACCAAGTTAATCCGACCTCAGAGAAATATCGCTATGTAGGGAGAAAACGCATTGACTATATCTTCATCCTGCATGATGTAAAGATTTTCTGGCCACAAGTCTACTCATAAAAGTTTGTACTTGAAAGATGAGCTGGCAGTTCTTTGAGCTATGCAGCAGCATGGATTTGGAACATCTATTGATTATGAAGAGCTGTGAGCCTGGATCAAGCTAAGTACAGTTTTCTGTGTTCACTTGGATAAACAACTGCTATGCACATCCAGATAAATAAGGGTTCAATATATACCACCCAGGTTGGTTAACAATGAAGAGGGTTATTCACAAAGGAGTCAAAGGATTAAGCCAAAGCATCGGCTAATACTTCGGCCGCCAGAGCTCTTCGGTTCAGCCAAACCGAAGGGCTGTTGTATAGGCTATTCACAATAGCCCATACAGCAGCCAAGCAGCTCAGCCGAGCCAAACAAAGCAGACCATTCTCACTGCAAATGTAAATAAATAGGTGACATCACCACTGACCCTGCCTATTTGTTATCATGCAATGACAGGCTACTGTCATCAGGCCATTTAAGGGCAGTAGCCTGTCATTCTATGACAACAAATGGGTGGAGCTGGCCCTGATGCCATGGTCGGCTCCGCCCATTTGTTTTGATTTGTTCGGGATCTCAGAAGACCTATATGACAGACGCAGACCAAATAAAAACAAATAGGCAGAGCTGGCGGTGATATCACCCCTAACTCCACCCATCGGTTTACCTTTTGCTGGTTCCTGTCAAACAGGTAATTCTGCGGCGGCAGTTCGTCGGGTGTGGACGGATCAGCGGGCGTCAGGTTATTTTTTCATTTCAACGAGTCGTTGTTGTGGTGGACAATGCTGGATGTCGTTATTGACCTTAGTATTACGTTGGTGGATCATTTTTGGGGATTTTCGATTCAATTAACAGAATAGGCAAAACATTTTGTTTTTTTCTCAATTTAAGGATTTTTTTCAAAAGTATGGTATTTTTATTTACATTTGAATGGAACCCTTTAGTGAATGAATAGGGGTATAAGTACCCCTTACTCATTCACTAGGGGGGGGCAGCATCTGGGTGCCCCCTTCATTAAAGGGGGTACCCCGATGCAAATATGCACCCTGCCCGCAGACCCCCAACCAACGGGTCAGGACTTGTGTGGGGTCTTATGATGTAATCACACCACATTAGTGAACTGTGAAGCAATGAAACATATGGCCATAAACTGATTTATTAAATTCAGTTATTTTTGCGGTTATAGGTTCAAAGTGGTCTAAAACTAGGCCAGAATTAGAACAGTTATATTTACAGGAACTGGATGCAGAAGGTTCCCTGTGCTAGGAGAATCCTGCTGGCTGGCTTGATGCAAAGCCTATGTTCTGTAGCTGGGATGGCTGTCAGGAAGGCTGGGGGGAAGGAGACCCAGTTAGGTAGGCTGGTGTGTGCTATATCTCATTTTATTTGTTATACAAATAAATGGGTTATCTAAAGAGACAGCACAACAAAAAATGGATTCCTTTCAGAAAGTAGCTTCACTGGGACTGAGCCCTCATAATCTATGTAAACAGTGGGCTTTTTTCAAGGTGTGGGAGGGAGAGATAGAAAAAGAGATAGTAAAGGAAGGATCCTGCTGGCTGGATTAAAGACTATATGATATTTGTATATAATATTTTGTGTTTACCTGACATAAAAAAAGAAAGAAGATACTTTAATTGGTTATTCTATATAAAAAAACATAAACAACAATTATGCATTCAAAAAAGTACTGTGTGGTTTACCAATTTTCTAGGTTAGGAGCACTAGTGGATTGCAGGTACCATACAGTGGCAGATCATACCTGTGTGGTTATAGTATGAGTACTCAGAATGCAGCTGAGCACCCTGAAATTTCCCAGCTTCTGGGGAGAGTAAGCCCAACCTCTTCAATATCCCTCAATTCAGCCCTCGGTGGCTAAATAATAATATTAATTTATTAACATATTCACACCCTCTGGCAGTTCTCTTCACATGGGAGGGGGTAGAAAAACTGTCTTTATGTGGTTAAACATTTTAACAAAAGATACTCTTGATTAAAGCATGTAGCTTGACGTTTGAGCTCACACTCCGGAACTCCGAAACTCTCTGTAGGAGTAAATGGAGAGTTTGGCGTGCATGCATGGGTCCAGTCAATACCTCACTGGATAGTAAGGTATAAAATTGGCAAAATGGGCTGGCAGCAGTGTGAGGGGCTTAACATGATGCTGTTATACTTTAGGGGTTTAAGTTCACCCACTTACATAGACATTTCCTTAAAGAAAGTATGTTTGTTGCATTACTTATAACTTCTTTTAGCAGTCAAATTTGCATATTCTTAATTTTTTTTTCTAATAAAAATGAACTTTAGTCTGGGTTTAGTGGTGCTTTAATTATTTAAGAGTTGATTTGAACTTGCTTTTCTATTATGCTTCTTCACAAGTTGTAGAGAATAGTTTTTTCAGTTGCAGATCTGGATTAGTGTACCACAACACAATCTACTAAAGGCTAACTAATAGAAAGAACTTGTTTAAAATCTATAAAGAATCCATTTGGGTCACTTCCATTAACTTAAATATAGACACTCTGCTTTATCAAAGTATACGGACAAACTAATCTACCCAATTTATTGGCTTTCAATAGAATTTGAGATATCACAGAAAGTAAATTTTCTCCAATAGTATGAATTAGCTGACAAAGCGCAGTATTGTTGAAAGCCAACATTCATGCTTCAAAGCACTAAGTAATGGTTTCTATTTTAGAAATTGACTTTTCACTATATCGTTTATCGCAACCATACCTTGTTACATTAAGAAATGTTACATATAATAACTAACAGCTTACAGTGGCAAATATTAAAGTCAATCTGTCACCTACAAAAATTCCTTGGACATACAGCTATTCTCTAATTACATAAAATAATATGTTTCTGCTGAGTTGCTCAATGACTGGAGTTACAATTAGAAATGAGCAAATTCCAGAAATGAAAGGCCTCTGGTGATATGCCAGTCTTAACGTGCGAACCTTTTAGCCCAAAAAAGAAGTGACATAAAAGGATACTTTGGACTCCCTTACCAATTCACGTTTGTGTTAGTAAAAAAACAACTCTGATTCCATGTTATAGTGGTGACAGTGAGGTGGGGATTTATGGAGCTGGATTCCCCACCCCATCGTTCTGTATTGCATGATTTACTGATTAAGTTGCAATAAAATATGCACTACCCCATTTAGCAGTTTAGGAAAAAATTAATGATGTCAGTGAAGAATACACACACATAGATACCTGCCCTACTGTTAGTCAACTTAATGGGTATTAACCACTTGGTTTACCACGCCAGAGTTTGTAGAGAGGAAGCATTTACATGAAAGTTCCAGGTGCACAGGAGTGAATTGGTAATGGAACCATAGGACCTCTTAACCAATGTTCTTATTAGGCAGAGGAAATCTAAGCCAACTAAGCTGTAAGCTTTTTACAGATTCTCATCTGACTATACTGTAAGTGCCAAATGTTAAAAACGTTTCAGCCATTATTCTGTCGGGTCGGGCCTAATGCAGCATTTTGAAAGATGTCAGGAGCACCATAGATTGTAAACTTTACTCTAGCCCTGGGTGAGATGGGCATGATAAGATGGATAAATCCGCATTTAAGATATGTACTTGGAATCTTGTTAAGGTGTTACAGGGAATTATGGGATTTTGTTTGATATTACAGGTATTCTTTAAGGCTGATTAATTATATTGTGACATGTTAAACTTCTGCAAAAATTGCAAATTGTACTAATCAGTTTTTTTTAAAATTTCTATGCTTATTGCTTTGCGTGGTATGTCTCAAAAATATGTTAATTAATTGCTAATGCATAAGAAAACATTCTGAGCTGACCTGCGAATGGTTGCTCCAAGTGGTGCCATTATTTATTTTTCTTTGTGTTGTAATTATGTCTGCAATTGAACAGTTGCTATGTATTGGCCTTGATAAAAATTGTTCAAAAGTAACATTTTAAACTGGATTGGGTAATAGATCATAACCTAATTAAACATGGCATTGAATAACTGTTTTACAACTAGATTCGAAATTTAGTGGGATAGGAAAAATAAAGGAAGATGTGAACCATAAATGGATGACATGAATTTGCTAAAGCAGTGGGAATCATAAACAAATGGCATATTTTTTTCATACTTATTGCTACCGAACCCCTCCAGCCTCTTTGCAGTCACTTTATGTATGTGCTACAGTGAAGACTATGGGGTTGATTTACTTAAGGCAAAAAGGCTGTTCACTATGCCAGGGAATTTTCAATTTGCAAGGGAATTTCCCCTTAGCTTCCTGAATGAGGTAAAGCTCTGTTGACTTCCATCATCATCATGTGGCAGGGTGACAATACAGGGAAACAGTTGGCATTGTAAGTGCCTGAATTAGGACCTTTCTGACAGGATCACTGAAAGCTGCAATACTGAAAATGACTGAAATTGACTGAAATTACAATGAAATTACATTTACATGGTAACGACTATGTATAAAGATTATGTATAATTTTAATGAATTAATTTACAGCTGTTTTATAGTGTGATATAGCATGATAGGTGGGAATTGGAAGTGGTTTTATGATTGTTTTCAGCAGAGCATCCATGTAGTCAACAATGACAAATTATTGTTAGCAGGCATGTTTCCAGTTTATGTGTTTGAACAACTAAAACCATTTCATCAAATTAACACCTGCCACAGATGTGCATAGTTAAAGGGAGTTGAGCCTGTATATGTGGCTGATATAACTATGAAAAAAAAGGTTGTTGTTTTTTATTATTTAAAAAAGTGTGCACGATCCAAGCAACTACTTGCATGTTCACATCTTCCAGCACCACAATAAACATTTAAGAAGAGGAAAAATCATTGAACATCAAAGTCTAAGTACAAAAACAACTTTCATCATTTTATTTATAAGATTGTACTGCTATGGTCAAAGATATATTTTATTTGTTTTTATTTTAATCTACCAAACTAGTAAATTGAGAGTTAGCTTGGCAAAACATTAGAAAAATCAAGCTAACAAGGAACATACCTTAACCTCCCTGGCGGTATGATTATGCAGGATTTTAGCATGCCAAAGCGGTACATTGTTTTTCATAGCAATTTGTTGTTTTATATTGTAGGCCTGTAATTCTTAGTAAATCTTAGGAATAACTCACCTAAATCTGTCCAAACATGTCCAGTAGACATCCCGGGTATGATAAAGTTTGAAACACGAAATCATACATTATAATATAAGAAATAATTATAAGAAATTATAATATAATAATATTATAAAAAATTATAATTTAACCCCTTCATGACTGAGTATTTTTTGAGTCTCTGTTCGTAAATGACTGAAGCACTTTTTGCATTTTTGCTATGTGTTTCTTTGACAACAATTTCCTGCTTTCTTATTAAGTGTACCCATACATATGATATATCGTTTTTTAGAGAACAGATAGAACTATATAGTTATAAAACAAATATGCGATTAACACTCATGTGGTATGAATAAAATGCAAAAAATCGGAGAAAAATTAAAAAAAAACCACTTTTTGTCCACTTTTGCTCATGTCTTTTTTAAACAACTAGGACAGTAAAAGAAAAATACATCAAAATAAATTCATTTATTTGTCTGAAATTTAATAATGCATCATATGCCTGTGATTTTAATGATTTGTGGCAATTCCCAGCCAAATACTATAAGGAGTGCAATATGGTTATAAAGCTACAAATTTGCCAAATTTGCCAAATCAGCCAGGGGGTATTGCTGATGAGTGTTAATTGCGAACTACTTTGGTCTGTACATGATGGTCTAGTTGTAAGAAAATTGAACGAGGGTGAGATGGTTGTGCAATGGTTGTAAGGTGTATGGCCACCTTTAGAGGTGAAAATGCGTGTGGCAACAGTTGCAATATCTAAATTCCTAAACTAACGCCTAAAAAAATATAACTAACTGGAATTTTGGGGAAACAGAATGCTGTATAAACTGAAATTACCTGTTTGAAGAAATCCGGAAACATTTTAAATTTAAAAATGAACATCTGTATGGAACACTTTAAAACATGTGCCAAGGCAAAGTCCAGGCTTTGAAGGACAGTCAGGGCAGTAATAGATGGTGTCCTTCCTTATCCCCTTCTTGCTGCATACTCGGCACCGCTTCTGGGGTCTTGCTTTCTGAGACGTTGGTGGGATCTTAAAAATGAAATGTCGTGCTTGACTCCCCCTTCCCTCAGGAATGGCAAATGTGCCAGGTGCATTTACAGCTAAAATCCCTGATATTATTTGGAGCTGAAACTGCAGATATGTGCACCTAGCTCCAGGATTTGACTTTTTAAAAATTACAAATGCATTGTATGTTGCAATCTGCATCATATAAATTGCAACCTTTTGCAAAGACCAGATCCCCAAACAGCCTTCCTGGGATCCCAGGGGAGGGAATATGTAGGGGGCCCAGACGTTCCAGAAACCAAAGTCACTGCTTCTCTCTCTAGCAAAACGAGGCCCTGGTGGTGGAATATATCAGCGCTAAAACAAAAAACAAACTCGGGGGGGGGGGGGTTTTTTCCCCCCACCCCCTTTCAAT
>NW_017307513.1:182375-186867 GCF_000935625.1 Nanorana parkeri
CAACCAAAAAAAAAAAAACAGAGTCGGGGGGGGGGGGGGTCTTGTCCTCCCAGCCCTCTTCAGCTACAAAGGAAAGGCTCTAGGAGGAGGTTTCCAGATTGGTTAATACAGTGAGCCCAACATATTTTGTACACTCCAGCAGAAAAGGAAGCGGGCACCATGTATGCATCATACCAAGGATGTGCTGGATGAGGAGGCCATCCTCACAGGTTTCTACCAACCAGAATGCCTGGTGCACCTCAGGGAGTACAAGTGGATTGTGTTGCCACACATCAGCTCTGAAGTATAGGCACTTTTTATTGACTTGTCACATGCGTCATACAGCCGCGTTTCGGGGCCACGAAGGGACCCTGCATTGCCCCGAAACATTGACTGTATAATGCTTGTGACAAGTCAATAAAAAATGCCTGTACTTCTTGCACGTATCCTCGAGTGCTGGTGACCTCTGTTATTAAAAAGAAATCCAGACACTTGCAGAGACCCGTGGCAAGTCTTCACATGCACTGGACCTACCTCAGTTCTCTGCTCATGTGTGAGAATACAAAAACTGCCTCCTGGAATGTGTAAAGTAGACATCCCAATAGTCAGCCGAGGCCAGATACAGCATCCTCGTCCAGGAAAAGATTAAAAAAGTCAAGCCTTAGCGGTTATTTCACCAAAAAAAATTCTGTTTCAAGGGGTGCCTAAAATGTTATTTGTATCTTAGTGCAGATGTGTGAGAAAATCAGTGAGGCAATTAAACAATCAGGAAATTACATTTCTGGGGGTATTTCTATACACCAATGGCATACACAACGCCTCCATGTTGCCATATTGCATTCATTTTTTGAGAAGATTTAAACAATGAGAGGAGATTCAGATTGAAATAATGTAGTAATGAAGTGAGGTTTAATAGCATTAAATTATAAATTGGCTTGTGTAGCAATTTTATATGCTATAATAATTTTATAACGAAAGTGGAGTTTTCCTTTAAACCATTACAGTTTACAAACATGTATACCAAAGGGTAAAGCAGACAATTGTACCATTCCATTAATATAATAAGCCATTATGAAGGGGGTATTTCTTTGAATCCTGAAATATGTTTGCTATTTTATAATGTTTCCTCAACCCTACATTAAATAAAAATGTATCTAGACTAGCAAATAAAGTGTGGTTCTTCATTTTGCATTCCTGTAATTTGACACTACAAACCCAGGAGACAGTGGAGTTCCTCTGGAATGTAGACGCTACCTCTCCAGTAGTCACCTATACCAATTCTCCAAATATATCTGGCTAGCCACACCAATAGTATGAAACTAGCATCTTTCTTTCCACCTACACATTTATTCCCGTATGATACGAGTATGCATAGGTATGATCAATTGATACAAAAAAGTTCCACAATCTCTAGGGAGAGCTTACCCAGAATACGACTTTAAGTTTGCGTTTAAGTTACAGACTTTCTATTACAGAAAAGTCATTAACAAGGTTATATGAAATATTAGCATAACAATTAGCATATTAGGATATTAACAAATAAAAATATGTTTGTCTTGGTTTTAAGCTGAGTTGTATACTGTATACCCCAGTGAGTGGATTGTTTACCTTGAAGGGAAGCTAAAATTAGATTATAATATAAACAATGATAATTGGAGCAATCAATATAGACAAAGAATTGAAGCAGTAAAATAGATGTTGAAAATTAAATGACTACCCGGAACATTTATTTAGCATCTTTCATTTGCTGTTTTGCTTTTCTGTGTTTTGATCCCTGTTTTCATTAGCTTCCTTTTAAATTAGATTTACATTTATTTATTTATATAGTATACTTTGTAAAATGCAGAGTTTTTGTGCGTCATTTTGATTGTCCCTGAGGAGGTATATTTTATGCAATGCTACTGAAAAATAAACGATAGTTTAGAAGCCTATGCAATTCATGCATTTAATAATACAACATAAGGACAATTAAAAGCTATATACCTTTGAACTTTTAGTGCACTTACCTTTATTGGCCTTTTCCTTATCCAAGACAAGCTACAACCATACCTGTTCCCACTACACCAAGATTTAAAATGTATAGTCTGTGAAGATCCAAAGTAGTGTTTGGCTCCTCCCATCTTTGAGCTTTGTAATCTCTGTTTATTCTATTGCAAAGGCTGTAACATTCTAATCCCGTTCTTTCTTTTTATATTCTTTTTAATTACTCTTTAGCTTGGAATAAACTGTAAAACAATAAATGTCAGGACACCTGATATACACATAGTGAATCCAGGCCAATGAGTCCCCTCATTGTAAAAAAGGATAAAGATAACAATCCTGAATCTTGCACCCTCAAAAAAAGTCTGCAATAGAAGCTCCCATACAGTATTACTATTCTGGTTTCATTTAAAGTGGTATTCTGGCCTAAAAGCAAAATACGCCATTCAAATGTGTACATAAACCTTTTTCGCTGCTAAAATATTTGTGATTTGCTCAGCTACTTCAGGAACATTACAATTTTCAGGAACAGTCTCAACAGCAGTGTACCCTGGCAATGAATATTTAGCACCGACACATGTTTTTTTTTCTTTCTATCAAACAGTAATAGGCCCACTAAGAAGGGCAAAGAGAGGCCCAGGCCAGGATCAGAGTATTATGTTGCTTGTAGGATGTTGGAGGGCTTGCATATTAGGACAGGTCAGGTTCACATTCAACTCAACATTAACAAGTCAATCCCTAGTAGGCAGTTACATCAATGATCCCAATATATTTAGCGCTTTCTGGGGAACTACAGGTTCTAGCATACACATAATTACTGGTTTCTTCCAGATTATAATATAATTATAATCTCAATATGTTTATTACCTGCTGAGGAAATACAAGTCTCAACCTATTTAGGATTATAGTAGAAATATAAATAGTTTAACCCATTGATTTATGCCTCTGCTGATCTGTGTTTTCCTCAAAACCAGTAGCATAGGCCCAATAATTGTCATTTTTCCAGTTTAACCCCCACTGTCCTGAAATGAGGAATATTCTACTTACTTCTGGCATATGTGATGAAATGCGACATGTGAATACCTTTTGTTCTAACAAGGATTTACTACGCTACACACTGATTTAGTCCCTTCTCACCTGTATGGTTATACTGCCCCAATATACAATGAGCAGAGTTTTCTGACTAGAAGTGTCAGGAGTGTGGGTATCTTTCTGCAGAATAAGTGGTGTTAATGTCTGAGACACATGAGTAATAGGATGATTTACTAACTATATTCTGAGGTTCCTAGTATACTTAGTACAGTTTTATCTTATGCTGCTCTTCCTGCTTATCTTCTGCTTCATTTTACAGCACACCTGTAGAAGAATATGAATGGTCATACTGAACATTAGAAGATTTTTATAACGATGGCAGACAGAAGAGAGAACACTTCTACATATCCCAGCACAGTTTACCAGCTTCTGCAGCGATACGTTTTTTTAAATTACAGTAATAAACAGCTTGCCTTTTTCCCAGCAGAGATAACTTGGCAATGCTTTCTTTTGGGGATAGTCAGAGAACACTGAAATGTTTATAACATACAATATTTCATATGGGTGATGTTTTCTTTCTTGTAGGTGACAGAGATGTGTCAATATAATGTTATCTTATTCCACTGAGGCAAAAGCACAGTAACGGGTGAGATGTCACAACAATGTGTGTACAGTCAATTTTTGCTAAGTACAGCAATTCATTTTTGTTTCTTTTTTTAATGTATGTGTTAAAGTATCCATGTTTTCTTCCTTTTGCCATTGGATAGAGTAAGGAATGGTTAGAACTTCTATCAGATGTCAATTGCATATACATGGGTGTCACTAACACCGAGCATCCAGGTCACATACCCCACATTTCCTGCAGGGTGCCCCCAGGTCCTGACACTGTGACCAATACTTTTTTTTCTGCCACAAACAGACCTCAAATACTGTGGCAATAGAGATTGCAGAGCTGAGGGAGGCTCTCCTAGGCTCCTCATCGGCTTTGACATATGTCACAGCCAAGGAGAAGCCTGGGAGTGACAACTTCCCACTGCCTTTCCATCATGCTGTATCTGAGGCCTGGTAAGTTGGACAGAATTGAAACTCCTGCTTGGGGTAAGGACTCAAAGGTGAGAATTCCTGTCTGGAGTGGTGTTCTTTTAGCGGGGGAAGTTCTGCGGAATGTTGTTGGGGAATGTTGCCTGAGGGATGTATTTTTGTTGTGGGGGTTGTTTAAGAGAGGGTCTTGCTTTAGGAAGGATATTTGTTTGAGGGAGGGAGGTCTTTTGCAGTGAGAGATCTATGCTGAAGGGTTGCTCCGGGAGAAGGTTTGGTCTGGTGCAGGATATTTTTCTTAAAGGTGAGAGGGAGAAATTTTCGCTGGTGGAGGGGGCTTGCTTTGGGGTGGGATTTTTGCTAAGGTGAAGGGAGATCTTGAGGGGAGATTTTGAGTGGGGTCTGTTCTGGGGGGTTCGATTGAGGGAGGAGGGGGTTTTGCTGGGGGTGCATAAGAGTGAGA
>NW_017307513.1:187703-235893 GCF_000935625.1 Nanorana parkeri
TTTTTATTCCCATGCTATATTCCAGAACTTTGTGTTGTGAGTTAAAGTGGAACTGTTGTTCATTTTGAAAACAATGCTAGATTTAGAGTTTCTTCACTTTTGATAAAAAAGTCCTTTCCCCTCCCTCGTAGCAAATTTTTAATTAGGGTACACTGCCTGAGGCTCATGTGCCAATCACTAGCCAAAGAGGAATGATGTGGACCCCAGAAATAGCAGTGAAAGTTGGCACAGAATGTATTATTTTTATTTATTTATTACATTATATAGCGCCAACAATTTACGCATCACTTTACATAGTGCACATTCACATCAGTCCCTGCCCTCAAGGAAACTAAAACCGAAGGTCCCTATCTCACAAGCATACATACAAAGCCAGTTTAGACAGGAGCCAATTAACCTACAATGTCAAAGTGACAATGGACAGCAAGGCACAGCATACCTGCACACATTATGGTGAGTGCCACAGAACTAGAGTCCAGCATTAAGTAATCCTGACCTCTGCACTTTGTATGTTAGACTGTACTTAACATACTCCTGATCACTGCACTCGGCAACCTGGGCTGTATGTTGCATACTCCTGACCGCTGGACTGTATAAACTATCCTGTACATTACATATTCCTTACCCCAACATATTTGCTATATTGTTACTACATACTCCTAACCAAAGCATTCATTGTCTTAACCATTGCTGGTTACTATGTTGCCCCTGACTTTTTTATCGAAATTCATCTGTAAGGTGGGCTCAAAGTGTTAGCTCTCTGTGTGCAAAAAAATATGTAATGAAAGTTTTTTTTAAATGATTGTCCTGAAATTTACATGGGTCTGTGTAATTCTCACTTGTCGAAATTAAATTGTAATTAGTAATGTATAAATTGTACGTACTTGGTTTCTTTTTTTTTTTTTTTCTGGATTAGGAGTAGGAAGGGTTAAAACCCCTGCCAGTTTACTTTTTATTGTTGTTGTCTATGTTCCATTGGGAATATATTTCCTTTACTTCGTGTCTTGGAGACACAACAGAAAGTGAAAGGAAATCTCTTTCACCTCCTGTTCTGGTGACAACTGTAACATGTTGGTCACAAAAATAAATAGAGAGAGTGAATCTTCTCAGTGGGGACACAGACAGCAATAAAAACCCTTTCCTACTCTGCCAAAAAATGTATGGCTATCCATACATTTAAAAAGAATTGAGAAGACTGTGGCATATGTGTACTATTTATATAGTGAGTAGGCTCAGAATACATTTAACTATGCCCCTTTAAGTCCTTCCCACTGCTGATTTAATGTGGTCAAACCAACCACAAACTGCTATACCTACCTGCCTACCCTGGCTGTATGTGTTTTGAAGATTATTCTTCACTTTCTGTCCCAGAGACACAACAGGAAGTGTGGAACACTTGGCAAAGTAAGGGGAAATCCCACTTTTTACGGTTGTAACTAGCTCTTGTGACTCCATTGGAAGATTCACCTTCCTTTGGTGACAACTGTAACATTTTGTATTTCCACTCTTAATATCCAAGTGACGATAGTCTCCAGGACAAATGAGGTTGAAACTTCACGAAGGGGACACAGACAGCAGTAAAAACTTGACAGAATTTCTAACCCTTCCCCCACATTATTCACTAGGAGGATATTTAATCTGTAATTCTACTTTAAGCATTTTGTAAGAAAAGGAATAGAGAAGGTATCTTTACGCAAACCTTTGTAACAAAGAAAATGCTAATTTTAGGCAGACATTCACAATGAGTGTATGGCAACACCTGTTTTGAGAGAAATATGGAAGTTGCCGTTGCTGACCTCGCCTTATGAAAATTGCCAGTTGCTTGTCTGTTCTACAGGTAATTTGGCTTTAATATTTTGTGAATCTAACCAGATCAAGTATAGAGATAAGGAAGCCTGACTTCCATTTGCTTTAAGCTTGTTATAGGTCTGCAACTTAGAAGTGGTGGAAGCCAGACTCAGGAAGGCATCTGGCACTTTCAGAAGGAAGTTACCAGCGGCTGCCTCCATATTCTGCTCATAAGTGACAGTGTCTCTGGAAAAGGCCAATCCCAGACCCCCGTATATTTACTTTACCAGTGCTCCTCTGCATCTACGTGCATTTCAGCAGCTGGCACTTAGATTGTCTGTGCTGGCAACCCAAGGGAGCAGTGATGTCATTCCCTAGGTCAAATGTCATTGCTCGGGCCTAGTCCTAGTCAGGACATGCACATAGGGGAGCAGGTCACATGTTTCTCCATACTAAGAAGTGCCGCTACTCAGTAGCATCGCCAGCTGCAGGGGAGCAGGGAACTTCAATGGAACGCAGGTAAGGTGAGTACATATGGGTAGGGGATTCACTTTCCAGAGACACTGTCACAATGCCCTGCATGGGCAGGGTGACAGTGTATCTTTGATGTACACTTATCATAAAAGAAATATGAAGGCTTCCACTGCCAACTTCCTTCTGAAAGGCCTAGATGCCTGGCTGTGTCTGGCTTCACTACTTCTAAGATGCAGATCCATAACTAGCTTACCACAAAACATTTACATCCACTTTAAGTTAAAAATGTCAATACTATAAGACTAAAATGTACTATTTTACCTTTTCTTTAATTAATTAATTTATTTTATTTTCAGCTTTTAGAGCTTTCATAAAATTCAAACAAACATGGATTTTGAATAGTATGAATACATGTATTACAGTGTGTTACTGAATATAATTTCTTTGTCACTCCACAATCAAAAATTAAAATACTGAAATGAAATATTTTAAGCAGTAATACATTTTTGTCAGGGCTGCAGATATTGAAAGTTGTGGCTAATAGCTTCTTCTATGCCTTCCTAAGCCTTTGTAAAAGAAGGTCAGGGTGACCTTCTCCAGTTAAGGTTAAGGGATGCTATATGAGCAAGCATGGCGAAGTGATAGGCTCGAAATGATTGAACTTTGCTTGTCACTTTTAAGATTTTCTTTAATTTATATTCATACTTCAGTTTAATAGAACTGGAGTGCCTGATGTTTCGCCTAACCAGCTTACAGTTGATTGGATTGTTGAGAACAAAGGCATAATTTTGTATATTAAAACTACATAAAATATGAGGTACATAGGCTGAAACTATAAGAACCAGTACATTTTAATTTTTATGAGAAAATACAAACTGTCATGCTTTTAATAAAATTAAGTTTATTATAAGTGATCAGCTGTTTTTATTATTATTATTATTATTATTATGCTGCTACAACTGTCACTCAAAAAAATAATTGCGGTACCAATGAGTAATAAGGCTTTTTATATCCTTTGCACTAAAAGCCAGTTGTTTCCTGATGTGTGTTTAGCAGTATTTTCTATTGTCCAAAATTTGGGAGCATTCTTTTTTGCCACACTGAAAATTGTCCCCGTGATGTCATAGCCCAGAAAACCTTTTAGCAGACATCTCTGGCATATATAGCTCCATTTCCACTGATTTATTTGGTACACACAGATAAAGCTAGTGTAGCCACAGAGGGATCATTTCTTCTGCTAGTTTTGGCTTTTGATGTGTATTACAGATTTGCTTTACAGGCTCTTGTTGATACTGCTGAAGGATTAGCTCCTTGAATTTTACAGGAAGGTGCTGGAACGGTGGATGCTAAGGAGGATGCCAACACCCCATCGGTATGAGTCAGCCCACATTCTTGAGGGTACGCTTGCAGTTTTATAGGGTCAAATTTAAATATACTAATATGTGCATGCATTTGCCACCAACCACAGTGTAGTGAAAAAGGGTCAACCAGGATTTTTCTAGGTGAGAGGGAGGCTTAAGTATGTAAGGGCAATAGGTTGCATCTGTGTTGAGCTTACATCACCTCTCAAGAAAGAGGAAATGTTTTGAAAACGAAACACCTTTACTCTCTGTGTTGAGGTGGTATGTGATTCTCACCTGCACATGAGCGTAAAGTTTCCATGAAAATTGCAGACAAAAGAGCCACTGCTCAAAATGTTTAGACCTTACAGTATACAATTAAAGCCAAGCTCCAGGCACATATAAAAAGACACTAATTAATAGTTTTATATTGATTTTAAAGATCATACAGGAAATCTTACATGAAAATGTAAAGCCAAAATGTGACTCTGCTGCATGCACATGTGCTGACAGGAGAAGAGAACCGAGAGAGTAAAAGGATGACCGCATCAACATGTGCTTCTACTTCTTCATTGTCCATCTGACTGGAGGTTTTTTTTGACAAAGCTAAGCTGTTACATTTTAGCATTTTATTTTTTTACCAAGTGCTTGGATTAATGTCTGCCAGGAGTGCTTGCATCAAAGGACTGGCTGCACAGAACTAGAAAACCTTTGGCAGGCAAAATAAATCACATACAGTATATGTATTGTAGCTGTACATTTATCTACTTGAGAGGTACATATTTCGGATACTGGACTTTTATGCCATCTGTGATCACTCCTCCTTTACAAAATGACATATGTGAGTTTTTGGGAATAGGAGAAAATGTTTGGGGCTTTAATGGTATGAGGAAGGAAATATATTATTCTTTTTACCATTTCAAAGAGGTTAGCTAGAAGTATTGGATGAACACTGAAGTGGCTTCAGAGGCTTCTTATACTGAAGCTGAACTCCAGTCAAACTGCTAGACACACAGATAGTTTACTGTATGTGCATACTGTATATTTGGGCTGTTTTACCTGAAAAAGGATTTATACTGTATTTCTCTGCATTAATTTCTGATATGTACTGTACTGTCAAACAGCAAGACCAGCCAGAGCTGATTTTCTACTTTTATCTAAACCCAACAAAAATGTAATATACTGCAGCTTATGAGTTCTTAGTTGAGACTGCATTAGTTTCTATTATTCACGTTAAGAACATTGTCAGCAAGTACAGAAAGTACCTGTTGATCTTGCCAGAAATGCAGTGTCATTGCCACTTCTTGTGAGCTTAAAAGAAGCAACAAACAATGTTATCTTCCTTTTGTAAACTACTAATCCCTAAACCCCATGTAATAGCGATGAAGAGTGGAAGACATGTTTGAAGTCCAGCCTGGGTGTCCAGCAGTAAGTGAGCGTGGCCACCCTAAGCCAGGAAGTGTGCTCCTTAAAGGTGCTCCCTGAATTATCTAGATACCCAACAATTTAAAAATTTTTTAGCAGCCTCTATCCTGTAATCCTGCAGAGTAAACAGGATGCTGTGCTGTTTTGTCAGCGTTCAGTGCACTTCTGTTGTTGTAGATGATCCGTGATCCGCAATCACAGATATTTTATCTTTTATCAAAATCCTTTAATGCTAATTATAACTATGTGTCTAATACCTTTTCATAAATTCCAACATTTATCACTTATCATTTATCACCCACAATTTTATCAATAATATGTTGTGTTCTGAGGGATTGTACTGAAGAAAAGTAATTGAGAAAATCTGTAAGGGTTCAGAATATATGTCCAGGTGCCCAAGAGTACATGGACCCTCCATGTTGCTAGATCAATATAGGGCCTAAAGAGGGCTGAAGCTCAGTAACTAATGAGCCAGTATTCACCAACACAAGAGGCGTTGGACTTTTTTCCCAGTAAGTCTTTAGATACATCTAGACTGCCAACAGGTAACAGACATTAGAAAATGAAGTGCAGAACAGGGGAATGGTCAAAGACAAGCAGACAGGAATTGTAGTCAGGAGTAAAAGGGAGTCATCAATGATTATCAAAAAATGGAACTGGAAATTAGGAGTGATGTCACAGGAAATGAAGCCTTGCAACAGAGCCACAGAATGAGGTCTTTGCCTGGCTGATTCCCACTTGCACTGAGAAAGCTTAAATAGGTTTACCAGAAATCACATCAGGGGAACAACTGCACTTCTCAATGTAAACCAGCAGAGGGTCAGCTAGCATTCTTTCTGCTTTGCTTCTTTACTGGTATGCATGCAAACATAAGTGTATTTAGCTTAGAGAGTATACTGTACTCAGGTCATATCTGACCCAAATACTTGTACTCTGAAATTAACAGAATTTAAATACATTCATATTGATTACCTTTTAGGGTGTGTTGTAGTGGAAGCATGTTAGACTAGCACATCAAGACTTTATTTTGCCTGGTTACTTGAAGATATAACTTCTCCAGTGTAAATTTGTTTGTACTGTAAGGCCTCCCCCCAGGTGGATCTGCCTTAGCCCATCTAAGTGCATAAGATGCTCAAACCATCTTAGCTGGCATATTTGATTTCAGCGGATGAATTAAGTATAGTGTCTTTTGAAAGGCTTCATGGCTGTGCCTATATTTTATGTGATTTTGTAGAGGACTATAGAAACATCAGTAAATTACACTTAAAGCAACACATTAAGGTAACACGAAAGATTAAGATAGAGCTTTGCTGCAAAACAAAAGCACTTTTACTCACCTATCAAGTGGCTTTTGTGCCATACCTCCATTGCTGTAGCCTCTGTCAGTGTCTTCAGCATTCAATACTTACAGGAGTGTTAGATGCCTGTGTCCTCTGTGAACCATGGCTTCATCTTGCGATCCCTATGTCATTGAAGAGCTTGACCTTTTTGTTACCTAAGAAGGTCATTTTAAGGAGATAAATCATGTAAAACTGAGTTTCAGCAAAAAGATAACATATATAGTGTGTGATACAGTTTGTTATTGGTATTAACACAGCAGTTTTGTTTTTCTGAGTGTCCCCATAAAATATTTTATTACCTGCTAATACTGTCAGTTGATCTATATGTTTATCCCCTTCAGGCAATAGGGTGACAACACTGATTGTTCTGCAGTGAACTCTAGGAACAGGGTAGTTTTAGTTTACATTTAGTTTTAAATGGACTTTAAGTTCGTGACAGGAAGTGGAAAAATAAAGAATCTACTGCTAGCACGAACAGGCAAAAGGGGGGACAAAGAAAAACAAAAACAAAAACCTGTTGTGTTAATGCTATAGGCAGACTGCATGATTTACGATTTTTTTTATTTTGGCCATAGTTCCACTTAGGGCCGGTTCACACCACAAAGAGTACGTTCCAGAGCGTTCAGCATCGGGGACGTACTGGAACGCAAACCGGCCAGGTCCCTGCATTCAGGGGCGGGAAGGGGGCGAGGTGGTGCATAAAGTCAATGGCACCGCAATCACTCCCCCCGCCCAAAGTGTGATCGCACATTAGTGCCTGCGTTCCAGTCCAGTGTGATCTGCAAAAATAGCGCATGCAGGATTTTTGCAGATTGCACTGGACTGGAACGCAGAAACCAATGTGCTTCGCATTCGGGTGCGGGTGATCACACTGCGGGCGGGGGGTGACTGCTGTGCTATTGACTTCAATGCAATACTTGTGGCATCAATGGAATTCCACCTCAAAATCAGTAAGGATATCTATTTTTTTCAGCTTTTATATTTCCAGACAAAACTCTATTTTGTAAATAGTGCGATGGGTTAGAAGCCTATTTGGTTTTCATGCTATTAAACCTTATTTGGACACTACACTGTGCTGTGACACTGCTGTAGACAGTTGTTTCCCTCACTTCCTGTCTGAAACCATTGTCACTGTGACAGTAAATAAGGGGAAATCTCTAATGGCTTCCCTGATAGCAGTGAAAACCTGAAAGGGGTTCTAATCCTTTTAGTAAAAACAAGATTTGGCTCAACATACACATTAATATATTTTTCTTGATGATCACTGTAAGATTTTGAGTCTAAATGTTCCCTAGCACTACAAAGGCTCACACCACCCTTTGAGACCAAGTCAGAATGTTGTCCATTCACCTATTCAGTTATAGTGTAGATTGCAGATGTCAACATGTTTGAATCTAGTTATTCAGGTAGACACTGAAACTTTCCTAAAATTTCACAACAAAGTTAAAACTTTAAGTTTAGGAAGAAGGGGGGACTTCTAAGTATGCACAAGAGCAGCACAACAATGAAACAACTTGCAGACCACCTGACCCGTACCTGCCCTTCATGGCAACTCACTATAACACACAAAGGGCCCATACTCATCTTAAAAGGATTGTTTCAGACTATGTTATAGTTATTATCCAATTAAGATAAAAATATTTGACTTATGTCTATTGTAACATTATCCTATTTATTTAATTGCTTTATTGTAGTTAACCTGCCGAGATTTATAACAAATAACTATACCAGCACAAAAAGATATTGGTTTGTTCTTCTGCTTTTGACCTATAACTATTATGATTCCATAAATCTTCCCATCTCTGCATTTGAGCTTCATGGGCCATTGAATCACATAGATGTTTAATAATCTATAATATGTACTCAGCAATTTATTATTCTTTATGTAATATGAAAAGCATGACTTGTTTTAAGTGTTCATATTTATTTCTAACCTTATGGTACTATTTTAATAAATCAGATTTCACTGCATAATCCTCCAGTGTGATGAGATGAGCACTATCTGATCTGATATTTTGAAAGCAAGCTTATTCCCCATATATAGGTCATGCACAGCCAAGACTGTGGCAACTTGAAAAAAATATGATCTTTAATTATAAACCCTGATTGACTCATTACTAGTCTGTTTATTAAACAAAATCTGAATTTAAATAACTTTTTTTCAGAGCCTGAATATAAATATTTGCGTGCTAACAAGGGTTGATTGAATAAGGAAGGTAAATAAAAACATTCATAATTTTATGTATGATGAATATACATTTTATTTTGGTATTTGATTTTCAGCTGTTCCCAAAAGGAGGAAGTGAACATTCACAGAGCAAATTGACCTTGGGGATGTTCAATGTTTATATGTCTGGTTAAGATAAAATGTCTGCTGTGCAGGTTCAATAAATATTCTGGTAAACTACATTACTTTTTTATTGCCTCTTTTTCTTTTTATATGTATTTGTTTTAAAGCCTGAATAAAATACATTAGATATAATCTCTAGTTATACTTCTAGTATTTTAACATATACAAATAAGCTACATTATTGTTAATAGTTAAGGTACTTGAATGCATTTTTAAGATTTAACTCCTGAGTTTAGAATCACTTTGTGTCTGGAATCATATTATGTGATTTAAAGATAAAATCTTAGTACACACTTAATATGTCGGCATATCTTTCTTCCTTAGGACGCCTTAAAGGTGTGCTGATTTTGCATACTGAGCCAGCATGAATCAAGGTGCTGTAAAGTAAAATATTTGCTGGAAATTATAATAGCCCATATCTGCTAAAATCCAGCAAGCCTTAATGATCAAACTGCTTTACAGTCTACACAACATAAATAAATCCTTACAGCAATCTTAAAAGTACTACAAACACACAATCCTCACAATGCAAGATGAAAGAATGTTAGAGATAAGATCTGAGAGAAAAGAGGTGCTGAGAAGTCAATTAGTGTTTTGCATCTAGAGCAACACTAGTATGTGGGTTCCTGAAGATGCTATTACTTGCTATTTGGCTTTCAAACCCATAAACAAAACATGAAAGGTTTCCCAAATTGCCTGACATGCGGCTTATCTGTAACTGTTAACCTAACTTGAAAACCTAAATCTTTTTCTACTAAAACACTAACACCTAATCTAACTCTTTACACCTTTACAGTGCATGACTGTTCACACATCAACTCTTGGTGAGTTAAGGCAGCCCTATTATTTCGAATGGGCTGGCAATGCACATCAGCACACCTAAAACCAGACCTGACCACTTATTTGCAACACAATTCACCCTAATGCATGGTAGTGTATTACTTTGCTTGCTGTGTGCTGCAATGCAAGTTGATTGCCTTAGGGCATTGAGGTGTCATTTGAATGAAGATATACCTCATATTACAAATGATTTTGGTCAGCGTAGTTCCACCATCAAAAGATGAAAGATCACCAAAGAAAAAGTAATGCAAATAATATTTATTTCAATCCCCTGGAATAAATTTATAACAATTGGAGCAAAGGAAAATATAGATTTGTTGCCCATAGCAACCATTTGCAAGCCATCTCAATTTGGCTGCAAAAGTGGAAATACCATTCATGTTGCTTACTTACAGTTTTACATTCCTTCTTTTTACATGATTATGTCCTCATTCGCACTGTAATCGACTGGCACGTACAGCTCCGTGCTGCGTGCAGGGCCGTATTAAGCAGCTCCCAGGAAGTGAGTGATTGCGCGTGATTACGTACGGCCACGTAGTCCCATAGAGAAGGACGGGGGCTGCGCACTAATCACACGCAGCAACTGTCTTTCCCGGGAGCTGTTCGATACGGCCGTGCACGCAGCATTGAGCTGTACGTGCCGGCCGATTACAGTGTGAATTAGGCCTACGTAAAAAGGTACCATTTTTTTGTTTTATTTAATAAACTTTGAATGTCTAGATTTACTAAGAATTTTGGAAGCTATATTTGTGTGCGCTAATAATGATTTTTGTGATTTTAGATTTTATGGAAAATATAGTTTAGATTAACAGTTAATTATGTCATGAGGTGTACCATCTTTTAATTCCATAGGCCCTGGTGTTCTGCCAACTTTCAAAGCTGCAAGTGAAATTTTTTTTTAAAAAAGCCCCTCCATAAAAAGAGCAAAATAAATGGTATGGCCACCAGATGCAAAAGATGTGAGGCCTGGCAGCGAAAGGGTTCAAAGATTTGTGTATTTTTAATGTTGCCCTCTAACCTGCATGAAAAAAGATCCTGTCTAGGCTGTGCAGTATTTTTGCAAATCTTTTTGTTGCATTGGTACATGTCCTCCGTAGCAGTGCCTAGCTAAAAAAATAATGGATTTTAACAACAGGATCCCCCACCCCTTGTACTTCAGTTGGATTCACCTCTAAGTTCAGGTTCAGCAAATTTGATAGTGCTATTTCTTCAGTTGTTCTAATATTACACAGACTGATTTAAGCTAAAGGTAGAGTGCCTATTTTCTCATGGAAGCACATAGAATTGCACATTTGTCTTAAGCACACATCTTTGGTTATCTCCGGAGAACATAGGACTATCAGCCAAAAAAAGTCAGTGAATCAAATTTCTCCCAGGAGCAATTTGTCAAGGACTACTATATGTGCCACACTTTGAGCATTACAATGATTGAGCTGTGAAGGGCATGGAAGGTGATAACAGGAGACTTTAAATATGACAAAAGAAACAAGTCCAGGGGGTTAGCAGCCACAATCCAGAGATTGTGGCAAAGTGTTGAAGGAGGAGATGTACATTTGGGTGCATGATTATTGGATTATATGATTACTGGATTTTTCACCTGTCAAATAATATTACCGGGCCCTGGAGAACTTGGCAGGAGGGGGTAGACTGATAAGGTTAAAAGCCTACCTAACATGGTTAACTGTCTCTATCCATTCTCCAAATACATTCATCCTGGTCTGGCTCATAAAATGATATGTAGATGTCTGCATTCTCCACCATCTGTTGTAGAGTAATCCAGACTACTGCCTTTCCGGTGATAAACACATATGTGGCACTTTAAAAGCAAAGAGGAAAAATCCTTATACCATCTTTACCATTTATGCAAAGAAGCTGCTTAACACATGACATACCCCTCATTAATACCAGCCACACCCACCTATGTGACCCTCTAGACATCTAAAACTCTGTGAATATCCAGAAAACAGTCTCCATGTTACCATGTAACCCGTACACATTACACTGTTTCTAGTGTTTTGCAGTGTACTACCCAGTTTTTAGAGCTTTGGAACAACCTGTAGGTGTGATCAACCTCTCTTAATACATTTCATGATAGAACCAGCAGGCTGCAACAAGAGAACTGCTTCACATTTTTAAACATTGAGCACTTTTTTCTTTTGAAAAATTCTGCCCTTCTTACTGAGATAATGTTTTAGAGAGAAGGGATTTAGTGATACATAGGGGTTGATTTACTAACCTTATAAACACACCACTAACATGTATACACCTCTGTAGTGTGTTCCCTCCCAGCATGATCTATGGGTGGAATCTAAACACCTTTGTAGTGTGTACACACCCAGCAGGTGTGTTGTGCAAAGCCCTGCCCTGAATTGCAAGGTGATGTTGTGTAAATTAGCTCTACATTGTGTTGCTTGCGTTGATGAATGCAGGAATGTAAATGCATGAGCTAACCATTTTTGTCTAAACTGTGAAGCAGCATTATATATGCATCATGTGCATGATTTTTCCATATATGGCATTAGTGGAAATATGCTTTTAGAGACTTTTTGGTTGATAAATATGTTTTGCTGTGTAAAAATCACACACACCTAGTGCGTGTGTGTGTTTAGGTTAGTAAATCACCCCCATAGGGTTAATATTAGGAGCAATCATCTAGCACTACACTTTAAATGGAATAATATGTACACAAATGTATTATAATATGATGTAAAATACCTGACGCATCACAAAATGCATGTACACCTATAACAAAACGCATGCACACCTATAAACAGGGCCACTAATATGAGTAGTTATCTAGCACTTATTTTATAAGATTTATGTACACAAATGGATGTGTCATAATATGATGTATAATTGCTCATGCACAACAAAATGAATGTACACCTTTACACAGGGATAGTAACAAGAAGAATTGCCTAGCACCTCCCCATTGGGGATGAGTGTGCAGCCACTGGAGGGAGCAAGTGCAGGGCCATTAATATAGGAACAGGATGCCATGAGGGCACAGAGTGCTCAATCTATTTTACTGCAGCTCCATCACTCAGTGAAAAGGAAGCACTTAGTACAGAGACTTCCTGTCCAGTCATAAACTAAGGAGATAGTGATTACTATGTTTCCAGTCATGAATGAACATGAAGTAGTGTAGTACTTCCTGTTTATTCATAACTGGGGAAAACTGGGGACTTTCTGAATGAATAGCTGTCATCAGCAGTTTGTCAGCCGTTGACATCTGCTTTTGTTTTACACAGCATAGTCAGGGGAAGCCTTTTGTTATAAGCTTATTGTCACTGAAGTGACCATGAGCTTGCAGCAGAAGGGTGAAAGCCAGCAACGTAAGGCATACTGACCTGGGCAGCTGGAAACATTTTGCTCCGTCCTATGCCTTCAGACTGGAAAGGGTTAAAGGACACAGGTCTTGCCCCTTTGCTTGCTCGCAAAACTGAGGCATGACCGATAAAGCTGGGATTATACAGAGTCGGGTGGTTGTTTTTTCCCCCCAGGCCAAAAGGTCCTATTACTCCTGTAACTGGCACCTACAAAATGTATTTGGCTGGTAACCAAAAGATCAATTCCAATGGTTAGTGTGAGTTTGTTCTTACCAGGTCTTGTTACAGACTTTGCTGTGTTGATTTTTTGTTCTTGCAGTCCTTCTTCAGCTTTTCAAAAACTGTGCTTTGATGAACTGTGCTCAATGTATTTATATTTGTAATTTTTGTAGGTTTTAGTAAACATTATTTTATTTCATTATAGACTGTGTGCATCGACTACTGACCATACCACTAATTCCCAATCCTCACCTGGCTGGCACCTACAAAATACTTGAACTTTTATTTGGTTGGTAACCACATGGCCAATTTTAATGGAAAGAACGTCTTATGTGTTGTAAGTTTTAAGGTGCCAATACACCATACGATTATCGTACGATTTTCGTATGCGATCGACTTTTCGGCCAATAATCGTATGTGTGCATTGCAGTGTCCGACCGACAGTACTGTACAATCGTACGACTTTTGACGGTCAAGCATGTTTGAAAACTTTGCTAGATCATACGATTGTCGTAAGGTTGCTGGCGTTTCCGTCCGTCAAAAGTCGTACGATCTACACTGCGCTTGTGCTAACGAAAATACGGCAAATCAATTACCGCATTTCGTCCAGGTGCTTTTCGTTAATTACGGCTAAATTAATCTTGCGATCATCGGGGCAGGATGGGGCTGCCGTACGACTATTCGATCATCGGACGAAAAGTTTCGTCCGATAATCGTAAGGTGTATGGGCACCTTTAGTCTCCAGGTATTAGACATTGTAGATACGTAGTAGCTTGTTTATGTGGAAAACATTTCCTGTGTCTGGCTCTTGTTTTACAGGTTTTTGTTGGTTTGGGTTCAGGTATGTATGTGAGATCTGTGCATATAGGTGTTATTCAACAAACTGGTAAATAAGCATTTACCCAAACATTTTTCAATTTGGTGTTTCTAGGTTACATGGCTATAATGCAGTTTTTCTGGCACTTTATGGTGCTAATGATATAATGACACCATGAAAACATGCCGTGATCAAATTAATGGGTGTTGAAATTCAACCATTAGGTAAATGTCTAAAGTATATGTTTTTGAGGTTCGTTAATACTGTATAGTTAATTTGTTTCCCTAAACTGTAATTCATGTCAGAATTCAACATATTGTGCCCAAAAATAAAACAAATTCAACAACTACAACTCATTAAGGACAAAGACTAATTGCACTGATGTGCCATTAACAACTCATGAGTACCAGCAAGTTAAGTTGAGAAAGATAGCAGCTGTGTTTGTTTTTCCAAAGCCACTAAGTCTAAAATATTTTGCTCTATAAACATCTGTGGATGCTGACTAAAGAGAGCTAGTGCAGCAGTATGAGCAGTAATATCCAGAAAGGGTTTATGTGGCATGCATTTAATCCAATTTGTGATTGATCAAATCCTTAGAGAAGTTGAATGCCAAAAAATGCTGGTAAAAGTCTGTTAATTCTAAAATGTGTATATCAATTTCCTGAACTGAATGATGAAACGTGAATGAAATATTGACAAATGTAATATCATTTATAGGTTTATGCAATACAGCACAACAGACTCTAAATTAACACTTGTCTGAATTTTTAGGAAAAGAGTAGACTTTCCTAAAAGGTGATATACTGTCACCACTACAAGTTTATATAAATGTATATAAAAGTTATATTTGGAAATAAGTAAAAACAGTTTACACTGATATGTTGCTTGTTAATGTTTAGTTAAAATATAGAATCTCTGAATTTGGAAACACTTGCTAATGCACTGGGGTATAATCTTAAAGCAGTGAATACAACATTTGCCAAACATCCACTGCTGATGTATATTTCAGTGATTAAAGAAGAACTCAGGGGGGGCGTGGCCAAGTGGCGTACATGGACGGACGTTGATCACAGCAGCTCCGGTCCCGATCGAATCCTCTCTCCATCCTGACGGTTCCCTAGGCATGCACAGCACCCGGGCTCCCTCCGCTCTTCCTCCCGACCCCCCTGCAACAGCCATGGTAAAAATCGGAGACCAGAAGGATGTCTCCGCGGCCACAAAGCTGGCCCGTTTCCAGAGGCAAGATGGCGGCAGACATGCGGCCTCCCGCTCCTCCACGGACTCCACCACGAGGACGAATCCGGCTCCATCCTCAAGTAAGGGGGCTCCTCAGGGAGGATCTACACTGACGAGCCAGGTGGGACAGAGGGGTAAATCCTTACAATCCCCCCGGGGTACCTATAAAAACAGACACCCTGCACATTATTTCCCAGGGACCTCTGAGGGGAGGGGAGGGGAGGGGAGCTTGTCCCTGCAGAAGCGCAGACCCCTGCTGAACCCACTCTCCTGCAATTAATGGAGGCCATTAGGGACTGTAAAACCTCCCTGGCATCACAGATTGAAGGGGTCCATGTAGACCTTTCCCTACTAAAGCATGATGTACAGGGCCTGCGTGACAGAGTCACTGAAACAGAGGGCCGCATTAATATCCTGGAGGATGCGGTGGCCCCCCTATCCAGCGATACTACTGGTTTGCAGAGGGAGCTTGCGGCCTGTAGAGCCAAGATGGACGACTTGGAGAACCCCTCCAGGCGTAATAATCTCCGCTTTGTTGGATTTCCTGAGCGGTCGGAAGGCCAACATCCTGAAACATTTATCCAAGACTGGCTGAGAGAGATGTTTGTCGATTTCATCCCTTCCTACACCTCCTTTGTCGAGCGGGCACACCGCACACCGCCCTCCATGCCACCCCCTGGCTCCACTCCCAGGCCTATTATTGCCAGAATCCTCAACTTCAGGGATAAGGTGGCGATCCTCCGTGCCTCACGGATTGCTGGGGAACTTACCTACAATGGAAACCGGGTCTTTATCTTCCCTGACTTTTCCGCTGAATTGCAGCGCCAGAGATCCTCCTTTCTGGATGTCAAAAAGCGGTTACGCCAGGAGGGAGTAGCGTATGCCATGCTTTATCCTGCTAAACTCAAAGTGAGAAGAGAGGGTAAAGTACAACTCTTTTCCTCACCCACCTCGGAGTGGCTGGATGGCAAAGGCCTCCCGCAGAGGAGACGCCGCCATAACGAGGATCGTTGATCTGCCCTTTGGAATGCCCTTCCACCTGTCGGACGTACCCCATTACCCGCAGTCTTGGAGCTGACTACCACCTGTACAGCTATGTTGCTGCCTCTGGTGCTCGGCATATTCCTGTGAACCCGTATCCTGACTCAGTAATTTTTCCGGTCACTACACAGCCAGACTGTTCTGATCATAGACCGTGGATTGTTGTTCCTGAACATTACTGGATCGCATGGTGGGAGGGGGGGCGACTTAATATTAGATTCACAGACTGGATCCAGGGAATTGGTCTTCTTGATGTGTGGAGATGGAAATGGCCAGACACTAGGGCCTACTCATGCCACTCTGCTACACATAAGACGCTACCCAGGATAGACTTGGCGTTTGTGACCCCGACAATCCTTCCGTGGGTCACCGGGGTGCGCTTTCTCCCACGAGGGATCTCGGACCATGCTCCCTTGTTAGTGGAGCTCAGTTGGGGACATTCCTTCTCTACCAGAGTGTGGAGAATTAACTCCCACTGGCTTTCTGATCCCTCTGTGGAGACTGCTTGCTCCCAGGCTATAGGCCACTACTGGAGTGACAATGCCCCTGTGAACTCCTCTTCTCTTAAATGGGAAGCCTTTAAACCCACGCTCAGAGGAGCCTTCATGGCTGCTACTGGGACAGTCCGTAAACTCAAGGGGGAGGTTGCTCTGGCTCTGGAGGGTGATATGGGAGAGGCTGAGGACCCCTATGTTTTGGACCCCACTCCCTCGAACTATAGTGATTGGATGGGGAAGAAACGCAAACATGATCTGTTCCAACTGGAACGAACCAAAAAAAAAATGCTGCATACTCAACAAAAGATCTTTGAGTTTGGGAACAAGGCGGGTAGACTATTGGCATACTTTACCAAACCTGACTTCAACCCTACTTCTATTGCGCGCATCATTTCGTCCTCGTGGACAATGGTCACTGATACCCGGGGTATAATGGAAGCGTTTATGTCCTTCTATAGAGATTTATACTCCTCCAGGGCCCAATACACGGAAGTGGAGCTGGGGGAATATCTGTCCCAGATCTCCCTTCCCTGCCTTCCCCCTCAGCTAGAGAGGAGCTGGACCAGCCGCTCACTACTGAGGAGATTGAGTTGGCGGTTTCCCAGTTTCCTACTAAAAAGACCCCAGGCCTTGACGGGTTCCCTGTAGAGTGGTACGCCTCCTATATGGAGGAACTGGGGCCACATATGCTGGACACTTACAATGAGGCATTTGATTTAGGTATACTCCCCCCATCCATGAGAGAAGCTCTTATAGTCCTAATTTTAAAACCGGGTAAGGACCCGGCTAAGTGTGATTCATACCGGCCTATCTCTTTGATTAATGTTGATGCAAAAATCCTAGCCAAAATTCTAGCAATACGCATAAATAAACATATTCTGTCCCTTATTGGCAGTGATCAGGCCGGGCCGCTCCACTAGGATGAATATACGTAGGCTTTTCACCAACCTCCAATACTCTCACCCCACGACTGAAGGTAGAGCATTAATTTCCCTGGATACACAAAAAGCCTTCGACAGTGTCGAGTGGCCATATCTACTTAAAATACTAGAAGTGTATGGATTTGGCTCCCGCATGATCCGTTGGATAGAGATTCTCTATAACACCCCAGTGGCCAGATTGCGCATCAATAGGGAAGTGTCGGACCCGTTTGCTATCTTCCGGGGAACAAGACAGGGCTGTCCCCTCTCCCCTATCCTCTTTGCCCTAGCAATTGAGCCTCTGGCGATTATGATACGGGAATCTGTCTATATACGTGGGTTGAGGATACGAGACTTGGAGGAGCGAATCTCTCTATACGCTGATGATACGCTGATTAATCTGTCCGATCCTAATGACTCCCTGTGTCACCTCCTACAGCTACTGGACCTGTTTGGAACCTTCTCGGGGTACAAGGTCAACTGGGACAAGTCCGTTCTTTTTCCTCTGGACGACGTTACAGTGGCGAATATTCACCCCATGTCCACACTGAGGGTTGCAAATGACTTTAAATATTTGGGTGTCAGAGTCCAGCTGCCTCTTTCCTCCTATATTGCTAATAATTTGTCACCAATTATTGACTCTCTCCATTTGAAGACCAAACAGTGGATGGACCTGCCACTGGATCTTATGGGAAAAGTCAATATCATTAAGATGAACTTCCTCCCCAAATTGCTATATATCCTGGCGAATGCCCCTTGCTATGTCCTAAAAAGTTATTTCCGTAAAATGAATTCTATCTGCACTGTATTCCTGTGGAGGGGTCGTACCCCTAGGGTGGCCCTGGAGGTGCTGCAGCTCCCTTGTTCGATGGCAGGCCTGGCCTTTCCAGACTTTCATATGTATTACCTTGCTTTCCAACTAGTGGTGGTTCATGACTGGCTGGTCCCCCAGATTGGCAATGCCTGCACGGCTACCGAAGCAGCCATACTAACATCCTTTGAATCCCTTCAAAATGTTGTATATAGGGGGGTCACTCACAACCAGAAGATCCAGATCACTGTCCGTATCCTCAGATATGTTATTAATTGATTTTCACTATCCCAATGGTGTCATTCTCCTCATTCCCCCTTATGGGGTAACCCTGCCTTCCCAGAGCTGCAGCGCCTGCCATCAGCCGCTTTCAATTTAAGGGCATTAAATCTTTGTCACTCCTATTTCAGAATGGGGCGATGCCTGATTTTCCACAGCTCAGGAGGGAGTTCAACCTCTCCCCATGTGATTTCTTTGCCTACTTCCAGCTCCTACATGCGATTCGCACCCAATTTGGGTCGACCGCGTTTACACCTACTCAGTCATCCCTGGAGGGGCTGCTGCACAGAGATGACTCAGTCAAACTGATCTCTACTTATTATGGGGAACTTATGTCCTATGGGTCCGGTAGGTTCGACAGTCGCAAACAGAGGTGGCGGTTGATCATCCCGGATCTAGTGGAAGATGATTGGGGAGACTTTGAGAGTAGCTACATGTCATCTGTGATAGCCTCTAAGGACAAATTGATCCAAATGAAATTCTTCTACCAGGCATACTACAACCCCGCTCTACTTCATAGACTCGGCCTCCGCCCGACCTCGCGTTGTTTTAAGCGATGCGGACGGGAGGCCGACTTCCTGCACTGTTTTTGGACATGCCCTATCATTAGAGCCTATTGGTCAGAGGTCACTTCCTTTATGGAAACTGGCCTTGATTTTCCCAATATTTGCAACTCAGCATTCTGCCTCCTGGGTCTATTTGGGGAGCTGTCATTGGCCTGCAGCTCTCAGACACTCCTCCGCCTCCTTTTATTCTATGCCAGAAAGACCAAAGAACTCAGGGCAAATTACAAATTAACCCTTGCTACCCCACACTGCAAGGATTAGCTACTAATTTTGGTCTAGGGTCTAATATAAAAAAGATATACTTACCAGATCCTTGATCCGACCTGTCTGTTAGACTGGCCCTCTCAGCCTCTTCTTCTCCTGGCTCGAGCAGTCTAAACCCCACTGGTGGCCTTACATTTGATACAAGTGCATTGGCTTGCACTGGACGTGAGGATGCATATGGACATTCCACAGTCGAAGTGGAGGGGAAGAGAGGTGAGCAGTCACCGCTGCAGGATTGCTGTGAGTGTATCTTTTTTATTTTGAATCCTAGACCAGTGATGGCCAACATTTTTGAACCCCAGTGCCCAAACTGCAGTGCAAAATCAGTTTATTTATCTAAAAGTGCCAACACTGAAAATAAGTTTGGTATTGTGTTTTAGTTTGGGCACTGGGGTTTAAAAAACGTTCAGCATCGCTGCCTTAGGCAAAATAGAGAACCACACATTGCACACATATCACACACACTCATATCAAACACAGACTCATATCAAACACACACTCATATCACAGACATTTATATCACACACACATATCAAACACACACATCACACACACTCATATCAAACACACTCATATCGTACACACACACTTATCACACACACTGATATCAAACACACTCATATCATACACACACACATATCACACACACTCATAAAAATACACCACTCACTCTTCTCACCAACTGATTAAATCCAACAACCTTCAATGCAAAATTCGCCAGCATGACAGCCACACCAACGACACCAACAAGGATCAGCTCGCCCCAGCACACAGGGAGTCCATCTCCTCTCATCATCTAAATTTAACTCGAGCTCATGGAGCAGAGAATCAGGTTTCAAAACACAGCAAGCCTGCTCCCTGTCATGCCCCTTGCTGCCTTTCATCCTCTGTCAGTATATGATTGACACTTCCAGGGAAAGAAAAGTGCAGAAAAAGTTTCCTCTGCAGCCATGTTGCAGCAGCAGTGGTAACAATGGCAGAGCGGAGTACAGTAGCAGGGAGTGGCTGCTGTCTAGCTCACCTCTTGGACTGTTCCTTGGAAAGGTTGCTGTCCTGCTGCCTCTGGATCCAGGTACCTCATGGCAGTGGGGGGTGGCTAGCAGTCTTGCAGTGCTCTTTGAGCGTGTTGCGGGACTTGAAGTAGTAGATGTCTGTTCTCCATTGCAGATGGTGCGCATGTCTGTTCTCCATTGCAGATGGTGCGCATCATTTGTGATTTAACCAGAGTTCTTCTTTAAGGCAACCCATTCTTCAGCAGTGCTGATGAATGTCACATTCACTGCTTAATAAAGCTTAATAAAAATGCCCCTTAGTATACACTAGAGTGATAGATACATGCTGAAAAAAAAATGTTAACATGGTGGAATTTCTTTCACTTGTTAAATTATGCAGTGACTAACTAATTGCACTAGGCATAAACAAATAAAATTCTAGTCTTGTGCAGACAGCAGCATTCTTAAAATGTGTGTAATCAAATGAGACCAGATATAAGGAAAACTCCAGTTGTAACCCCTTAAAAGGAGAACTATGGGGTTAAGGCTTTTCCCCATAGTTCTCTTTAGGGTAACGGGAGGACACAAACTAGCGTCCTCCCGTCACCCTAAGCTCAGTATACCGCGAGCTACAGCTCACGGTATACTGATACGCCACAGTATACCGCAAGCTACTGCTCGCGGTATACTGAGACGCCGCAGCTGAAGCGGATCCCGACAATTATGTCTGGATCCGCCCAGCTGCATGAGTGACAGCTGGCTCTGCCTATCTAGAGGCAGAGCCAGCTGTACCAGCTCCATCCCAGTCCGTTCCGCCAGTCAGCACTGGCGGATCGGAGCGGGGAAGGGGAAATCCAGCCCCTCCCCTGTCACAGCAGAGAGCTGTGACATTATCGGGAGGTGAGCAAATGCCAGTAGGTGTTCGCTCACTTCCCGATCTACTGAGCCGACCTGTGACAGTCTCATTGTCACAGGTCAGCTAGAAGTATGAGCTTCTAGCCTCATAGTTCTCCTTTAAGGACCATGGACTTTTTTCGTTTTAAACCACATTTTAAGCCTGAAAATTACTTTAAACCTCCAAACATGATATATTTTCTGAAAACCAAGACCCTGTAGAATAAAATGGTGACAGTTGCAAATTTTTATGTTGTACGACAGTAGCGCCATCTATTATCAAACCAAACAATTTAGTGAAAAATGCACTTAAGTTAAATTTAGTGCCCCAAAACACTATATGAAACCCTTTTTTTGTAAAATATAAAAGATGAGGTTACAATAAGTAAATAGATACCCAACATGCCCAAGTTAGGAATTGTGTGCGTCCGTGAAACTGCGGCAAAATTCAGTACCCCAAAAAGTCCATAGACAACGCTTTAAAAGCCCCCACATGTCATCAGTTTAGAGATACATGCAATATTGGCGCTAGAATAATTTTTCTCACTCTGGCGTGTGTGGCTACATGTTGGGTATCAACATGTATATTGCAATTGTTGTTTTTGTACGTATGAGCACCTGACGCTTGTTTAAATGAAGATGCGTGTGCTCACTGGGGCATGGGACTTAAACATTTTATAAATTATTTTTACATTTATTTTTTTATCTTTACTTTAGTTGCCATCACATGGGGGGCTTACAAGCCTCCCATATGATAGCATATTGGTAGTGAGAGGTACTCGTTAAGGTGATACTGGGAGTCCAAAAGACCCCTAGTATCACCTTTCCACTCTAAATAAGCTATTGAACTGCAGATTGCACTTCAATAGCTTATTGCTGAGCTTCTGAAGCCCAGCAATGACAGCTCAGGGACCCGAAGTGATGCAACACGCATAGGAGATTGGTGAATGGGCGTTCACTGCTGTCCTCCCCAGCTTCCTGCTGACACCCAAGATGCCGGACCTGGGCCTGCACGGGAAACACAGTGGAGGTGTTAGGCGGGGGGAGGCCACTTTACAAGATTGTAGAAGCGATCTGGCGACAGCTAAGTCACCAGAATAGCTTCTACTGTAAAGCCGATTGCCAGCTCTACAAATATGAACAGCTTTTAGCTGTCATGGGTCATGAAGGGGTTAAAATTATTTAACTGCTTTACATTAGCATTTAGCCTTCCCAATAAGCCAGATTGAGTGAAATCTTGATGTTTAACAAAACAGGGTGGGAGGAAACTGGTAAAAGAACATAGAAACATACAATCAATATATGAAACATGTAAATATAGTGTCAGCTCACAAATATAAAGAGAAACAAGTTCATCCATACCAGAGATGCTGCCACAAGGAGATTTGGGCTCTTTCTTCCAGACACATGCAGTGGATGGCAGTGGATTCTCTTCTCTTCTGTTCTAAAATGAAAAATGCCTTTGTTTCCTTCTCTTTCAACAGAGAGGATGTTGGGAGGATACCAAAGAAAAAACAGTCTAAGCTGCTATAAACAGAGGTGTTTTCTATTCAGCTCCATCTTGTGGCCGATTTGATATGGCAGGTAGGTAAGCCTATAAGTTCCACATGCCAAAGGCACAACACTTATGAAATATTCCTTTGCAATATTTTAGAAATAAAGAATCATACAACACTGCTATGCATTTGCTTTAAATGGATATTTGCATTCTGCTTACACTTTGATACAAAGTGTGTTTGGTAAGTAAAGTATGCATATAGGACAGAGAGTTCCTACTGTAAATCAGAATACATTAATCCTTAGACTTTTGACTATGGTTTTTGAGCTTTTACTGAATAGGACCAATACATTTCTAAATAGGTTACTGATTCATGTTATTTTTTTTGTGACAGGCATGATAAAATGATATATCACATTATGTTCCTGATAAACTATTATCTCTGAATAGCTGACTCATATAAATGTCATTATTTGCAAACTTTTGCTTAGAAAAGGTCAATACAGAACTTATGTACACACAGCTAACACAGAACAATCTGTAAAGAAAACACAGACATTCAAGTCTCTGAGCAATACATGGTTACTGCCCATTCATGGAAGAGTAGTGGAGAGCCAACGGGAAATTTGATTCAAGATAAAATGAGTGTGAACGGGAAATTAAAAGGGCATTAGTGTGTCATCTGCAAAAAAAAAAGCAATAAGAAAGCCCTGCCAGAAATTATTAGAATCTTTAACTTGCGTGTAGAGGATGTATATAGAGTAGACAATAAGATGCTGGAAAAAAGGATTTTGTACAGGATCTATCTGATATATAGTGAATATTTGTTCATCCTTGAGAACATAATATAATAGGAAAAATATTATCTTTTCAATACTGTTAACTCCAGTATGAAAAAAAACCCCAGTAATGTTAACCTAAAAGAAATTGAAGGGTTAAGGTGGCAAAACTGATTATATAATGAATGAACTATGAATAAACTGTCCTGCTTTTCTGTAAGGTTTATTCGAATATTATACTACACATTTTGTACACGTATTGTATTGTTATAAATGCAATAAACTATTATACCCGTTACCATTATAACTTTTAAAAGCCACCATGATTTCAAATTTACAAATATATCTTGTATGGGTGATCTGTTATTTAAAACAGTTGAATGATTAATAAAAACATGTTAAGGAACAGGATAAATATTTATTATCTGTTTTTCAGTGCTACGTCTACAGTGCTATTGAAAATGAACCCTTGTAAAGAGATTGTCACTAATATCTCACCTGTTGTCTCAATTATACCTTCTTGATGCTCCCACGCCACTGTATTTGCTCCGTCTGAACCCTCAGAAAATACCTCTGGGTAGGGGGAAACCGTTCTCCTTTTAGGATGGAGTCCTCTGGCCTGAGCAGCCAATCTTCAGGTCCAACCACTAAGGAAGTATGGAGGTAACCTTTGCTGACCACCACTTTTAAAACTGTTTGCTACTTGACCAAGACACTGATCTTCCGTGCATTCTGAGTCACTGACCCAGAACAAGTTTTAAAATTAGGACCGCTGTTTATACCTTAACTTTCCTGTTCAGGATGTCTGCTCCACATCAGTGACTAAGAAACTATCAAAGCCAAGGACTGCCAGGTAACCAGTAGAAGGTGGACATAAAAGCCAGGCTTGCTGAATTTAAGAGAGATGCTTTAAATTGGCCTTCCAAAACTGCCTTCTGTGAGGCCTGTGAATTTTAAAATTAGTATGTTCTTTTTATGGACACTCATAACAAAACTTTATGATTGGGAGATGTTAAAATCTCAGCCTATTTCTATTGAGGATCCATATTTTTTATGACAGAGACCACAGTAAGAATCTTTTACATGCAAAAACATATGTTCACATAAACCTACATGTATAGCATTGAGGTGGATGACAGGCCCTCTTGCTATGGTTATTGTAAAGTATGTTTCTAATCTTTTGAAACATACTCATATCGTAGTTTCTGATATTGTATGAGAACTGATGCCAGTTGTTTCTATTTTGTTTCATGTATTGCAGAATTATGAGTCCAGACAGAGATGGGTCCTACAGCAAGATTGATCGATATTAAGAAAACAATGAACAGACAATGGTAGACACCACTGGGCACAGCCAGGGCTGGATTTACCATTAGGCAGAGAAGGCACATGCATACAGGCGCCCTCCATAGAGAGGCACCGCGCAGGTACCTACTCTGTCTAATTCCCGGTGTTTTGTCAAGATACAACATCCACAATAGCAAGGTGGGTGCATCCTGCACAAAATGCACCCTCCTGCTCCAAGACCAGCGGCGCCTACAGGAACCGTCAGATTCCGCAAACACAGAAGACGGACCCCGGCATAAGGCTGCCCTGTAAAAAGCTTGTCTGATGCAGACAGGGATTTAAGGCAGCCTGCAATGCAAGAATAAAGCCACTCTACCTTCTCAGACCCAATACTCCATGGGGACTGCGGTGCTCAGCATGAATCTTTGCCGGACCCAATCAACAGAATCAAGTGGAAAAGAGCTGGCACCCCTAGGAATTCTCTTAATGGTGTTTCTTTATTGAAAAGGTATAAAAGTAGCTACAAAGGGTGCTAACATGTTTAAGTCCCCCAAGGGACCATAATCATTAAAGGCGGAATAGCGTGACACCGATGTCCTTCTCTGCATATGTGAAAGCCGGTGGGTTCCATAGCAGGTAAGGGCACCTAAAGGGTGAAGGGTTTGGAGAAGGTAGAAGAATTGAAAAGTCTAGGCCAAAATAGCTGATTTGGAAAAATTCTCCAATTCAGCTCACTTTGCAGGTCATCTATGTTGTCCTAGATTTTTCACTTCTGCGTTCTCCAAACTCTTCACCCTTTTGTGAATAAACCTGTAAGTAATTTACAAAATTAAAAAATACTAATATTTGGATTAATGATTTGATCAGTTTTAAGAATGTATTCATACATATCAACTAATCAAAGAAAAAAAAGTGTGGTGGGGGGTAAGGTAGTGAGATCATCTTTAGTGTCTCTTCCCCAGCATAATGCTTTCTGGTTGCCTCTGACATCTACAATTTTGCATCAATTTTCTTTATTTAATTGGAATTTTGATTGATACTACAGGGTTACTTCTACGATGCCAGACACATTTTCTGTTGTATTTGATTTAATACAAACTCCAATCAGAATTGCAATCACAATTATGCTTATATTAATCAAAATTTTATTTGGTTGATTTTTTAGATTTATTAAAAGATTGAATTAAAATGATCATTTAATATGCTGTACACACTGCAACATTGAAAAATGTAAAATAAAGACAGTTTCACTTTGCATACACCTTACAACCACATAAAATTACAATAGTATTCAATGTATCCAAATATTACAATACTGTCCAAAGTGACAAAATAACAACTCTCCACCTATTACTATATCACAGTCCTCCTTGGGTTTTACAAATTAATCTTGTGTAAACAGTCCTCTTAAAGAGATAATCACCTTCAGTGTTAATAAAATACCATCCAGTGTAAAAAGAAAGGATCTGTGAACACCTTGATGTGCACACAACTTTGCTCAGCTTCTTAATTTGACCACAACTAACATATATTAGTATGGACACTCACATAAGGGGTCACAGTCAGCATGTTTTGTGGACATCAGAATACTCAATTCCCTATCGATGGAATCACATACAGATAAAAAGGAAAAGGGCACATAGCGTACTCCCATGAAAAAGCTTTATTAAAATGACATAAAACCAAACTACATACATAATCCCTTCATAAAAAACAGCGTGCAAACAATATCCCGTATGCAGAAGGGAGCCCCAGCTGAGCCGCTTGTGTTTGATATAATCCTAGGTATTGCCAGCCACCCGCTCCATTATTTTCCTTATCTCTCCCCTTCTGGGTCTCTCATTATTAGACTCCACCCTACGCGTTACATCACTCGCACAACATTTTTTGGCAAACATTTTCGAATCTGTCCGATCTTTTTATCTTATGACCTAATTGAATATAATTACAAATTTGAATATCGTTGGTACAACTGAAATATCAAACTGATCAGATGATCAAAATATTGAATACTTTTAGGTCCCATTCACATGGATTAGTAACCACAAGAGATACAGTGCTCATTGACAGATTTGACATGTGCTGTCAGGGTTTCCTAACCTGACTTGTCCAGTTGCTTGCAGCATGGCTAAGTGTTTGGGACACTGTGGTTGCTCTCTGGCACCCTCTTATGTCCACATATCATCACTCTGCTGCACTGGCTAGACTCCTGGGTAATTCCTGTCTCACAGTGATGATGCAGGCACCAGGTCACTGTTTAACCTTCACCTTGTCTATTCAGTCTCCACCCTTGCGTTGCGTTCTGATCAACCAAGCGTGCTGTCATTATTCCTGATTTACGTGTATGATCCTGGCTCTGGCTGACTGATCTTCTGGCTCCTGACTCCGGCTTTGTTTCCGTTCATCCTGCTCTCCATGGTCCCTGACCTGGCTTGGCTGACTACCCGCTTTGGCATCTGATGCCTGGCTTGGCACTTACTAAGTCCTGGACTTTCTCCATTGTTTTTTGCCATTTATGTTACGTCCTGGACTTTCTCGATTGTTTTTTTCCATTTATGTTACATCCTGGACTTTCTCGATTGTTTTTTGCCATTTATGTTACATCCTGGACTTTCTGGACTTTCTCGATAGTTTTTTGCCATTTATGTTATGTCCTGGACTTTCTCCATTGTTTTTTGCCATTTATGTTACGTCCTGGACTTTCTCCATTGTTTTTTGCCATTTATGTTACGTCCTGGACTTTCTCGATTGTTTTTTTCCATTTATGTTACATCCTGGACTTTCTCGATTGTTTTTTGCCATTTATGTTACATCCTGGACTTTCTGGACTTTCTCGATAGTTTTTTGCCATTTATGTTATGTCCTGGACTTTCTCCATTGTTTTTTGCCATTTATGTTACGTCCTGGACTTTCTCCATTGTTTTTTTCCATTTATTTTACGTCCTGGACTTTCTCGATTGTTTTTTGCCATTTATGTTACGTCCTGGACTTTCTCGATTGTTTTTTTCCATTTATGTTACATCCTGGACTTTCTCGATTTTTTTTTGCCATTTATGTTACATCCTGGACTTTCTGGACGTTCTCGATTGTTTTTTGCCATTTATGTTACATCCTGGACTTTCTGGACTTTCTCGATTGTTTTTTGCCATTTATGTTATGTCCTGGACTTTCTCCATTGTTTTTTGCCATTTATTTTACGTCCTGGACTTTCTCCATTGTTTTTTGCCATTTATGTTTACTGTTATTTTCAATAAACACCTTTTATATTTTAAACCTGCACTTTAAATTTGTCTGGTTTCTTGGTTCCCTAATATGTGCTTCTTGTAGTGCTGTTTGTCACATCTACATTCATCCTACATTTTTTAAGGCTATTGTATATGATCATTGTCATTACAAACACCATGGAATCCTTGTGCAAAGTACAAAGACATTAATTACTGGTAGACATCGGTTCAGTTAATGATCTCTTTCTTCAAAAAGAAAAGACTTCTCAGTAAATCACATTTTTATGTGACAGGCCAATCGGTGTACTCCGCAGCCACTTTGTTTTAAAGCATCACATGACCTTTGCTGAGCTCAGCTGTGGCAATACAGTTTCAGTAACACAAGAAATACAAGGCTGATCGTTTACTTAACCATGTTAAAGGAGAACTATGGGGTTAGGGCTTTTCCCCATAGTTCTCCTTAGGGTAACGGGAGGACACAAACTAGCGTCCTTCCGTCACCCTAAGCTCAGTATACCGCGAGCTGCAGCTTGTATACCGAGACGCCGCAGCTGAAGCGAATCCCAACAATTATGTCTGGATCCGCCAGCTGCGTGAGTGACAGCTGGCTCTGCTTATCTAGAGGCAGAGCCAGCTGTACCCTCCCCCATCTGTTCCGCCAGTCAGCGCTGGAGGATCGGAGCGGGGAGGGGGGAATCCGGACCCTCCCCTGTTACTGCCGAGAGCCGTGACAGGATCGAGAAGTGAGCGAACGCCGGTATGTGTTCGCTCACTTCCTGATCTACTGAGCCAACCTGTGACAGTCTCATTGTCACAGGTCGGCTAGAACTATGAGGTGAGTGAAAACCACTCACCTCATAGTTCTCCTTTAAGTGTCACCCAATAAAGAGAATATGTTATTTTCCTCCAGTGAATTTCCTACTTTTCTTTGGTGCTGGAGCTAGCATGGAGGTTGCACACTGGCTCAAAAAAGATCACCACACCTGATTGTAGGCAGGAGTTGCAGCATTCCAAAACCCCCATGAGCCTAGAAACACTTTATTAAACCATCTCAGCACTACATATCAGCTAAGAGAAAAAATATACAAAGATTAAAAAGGTATTTACAGCCAAATCCCTCATTAAAAGGAAGAGAGAAAAATAGGTAAATGATCTGCAGAAATAATTTTTACTAGAGAACAAGAAAATTGTTAGCAATTGCATATAATGAGAGGAAACACTAGGGGGACTATTTAAAAAAAAATATTTCACACAATTTTCACCCAAGATTTATTTTATTTTTTCATTAATTTTATAAAGCAGTGAATGTGACATTAAACATTCACTGCAGGTGAATCAATCGCTGTAATTTAAAACACATACACTAGGAAGATTCTATTGCAGTGAAAGCTTGGTGAATTTTGTATTCATTGCTTTATAAATATACCTCTAAGCCTTGAGTGAAAGAGCTCAGCTAATTGAGTAAGAGGCACAAGTACTTTTTCAAAATTGTTCACATGTTAACAAGTCTTATGTTCTGCTGTTGAGTGTGACAGCATTAAATGCATGATTCAAACCATAGGCTTTGCGTGAAATTGAACCTAATAGTTTTATTGACTGTTAGTAGTATCTCTAAAAAAACAAAATAACTTAAATTACAATGAATGTTCAATGCAGGTATATTCTGTATATTAAATAAGTTCTTTCCTATACACAGTGTGTAACATATTTTTACTACTTAAATATGTTTTTGTTAGGAAAATGTTATTTATTTGGTCTTGATTATTTGCAACTATCTATTACACTGTAAAATTGTACTATTAATTTAATACAAAATTGCATTGTTACAAATAGGGATGAGCTTGAGGTTTCGGGCAACCATGTGTCCAATCTGCACTCTAGTTGTACACAGTGCGGAAAATGGGAAAACTAGTGCGAGTGTTCGCCACCATAGCAACCTTTTACCAATCATGGACTTTTTGTCTTTTGAACTGTGATCCTGTTGCTTAGAATGGCCAATAATGTATTGATTTTTTCCTTGTGCTCCTTTTACATATTCTGGTGTACTTGTTCAAGGTATATGCTATTAGCTGATTTTTGCCTATGTTTCCCCATCACGCCCACGCCTTCAGGTTACCTAGTGTACACAGAAATTTCTCATAGGGCTCCCACTGATCAACATTTCCTATATATGTTTTCTTTCCACTATACCTTTAGCTTATTTCTATACCCGGACTGCCCATCCTTTTTAATTTGGGTACCTCTTCTCAACCATCCATGCCCTTTTTTCTACGCTCTATATGTACCCCAGATCTCACCTTTTAAATGTATACTGAGTTAATATTTTTTGTATGCAGATCATTTCTTTTGGTTACTGCTGTAATCTTTGTTAATTTTCTTCTATAGTCTTAATAGAATTTAATAGGGAAAAAAAAGAATGGCCATTAATGTTGTTTTCTAATGTTTAAACTCCCTCCCTATAAAATCCGAGTTCCCAGTAGCCCTCTGTTAGTATGTGGAGACTTTCAGTAGATAGGGACAACTTACGGAGAGTTTTCAGGGAGAGATAGTTACCGCTATACAGTGCTATATACAGAGCTACAGTTCTCTATAGTGCTGTATTGTGCTACATTTCAGTGAATTGCAGTATGGTGGGCAACATAGTGTTTATTGTCCCGTATCTACCGTGCTGTGCTGCATTACTGAGAATTGTGGTGTGGTGGGTTACGCATTTTTGTTTACCATCGCTTGTGTTCACAGTGAATAGACCCATCAGTCATTTTTGGAAACACCCTTTTCATGTGTGCCCGCAGCAATTTCTGTTACTGTTTAGCTGCTTGGGTGCTTTATTGTGTGTTTTTTTGTTTTCTTTCTCAGTTTCATATTTTTCTAAGTTTCTGGTTAAAACATAGGTTTTGGGTTTAGTAATTTTAAGGTCGATGTTTGTGGCTTTAGTGTTTTAGGGTTGCAGTTTAATGTTTTAGTTGTTATTTTTTTAGGAAGGTATATTTTATTTCAATAAAATTTTGCAAAGGTCTTTTCATTTTTTTCAGGGTCAGCAGCACGAACTTGTGACTGAGACAGGCAGGGCTGCTCCTTGCCCCACATGTGGTCCAGTTTAGTGAACCAAATCACCAATGTGCACCAAAGCATTACATGATCAATCTCCCTATTGCCATAGCTGCTAACAAAGATAGGCAATTCACTTTATATATTATGTCTGAAAGGCCTAAAGGGGAAGGCAGAGATTCTTCTTGTACAGTTAGTAGGAGGCGAACAGGTTCTGCATCTGCAAGACAAAGCAATGGTGAGGCCACTTCTTTGAGAGGAAGGGCATGACTGCCTCTTCTATCTTGCAGTGGGTGTGCTCTACAGCCAGAGCACATGGAGGAGGTAGTGGAGTAAATAACTAAGGACAGGTACATGTCACCCCTCCCAAACCTTGGGAGTTGTACATGGGTGGGGTAAGATCAGTGAGATCAATGTTATCCTCAGCAACAAAGAGGACTGCTGCTGGCCTGCCAACATTAACTGCTTTTGTCACCAGTACCAGTTCCTTCTACCACTGCTGGAATGACACCATCACTATCTCCTGCAACCATTACAATCTTGTGCTGCCCCAACTGCATGATTCTGGTGCTCCAGCACTGCAGATGTGTCACACACAATATTTCTGCAGCCAGGCTTCAGATGCAAAATTTGTAAATGTTTCTGCAGGGTCAATCCTGCGTTGTGCCTCAAAGTTTTTAGCACCGTCAAGATGCCACACATAATTTTTGGTGAAATAAATACACTGAAAGGGTTTCTAAACCCTCCGGTGTTTTTGCATATATCTACTGCTAGCAAGCAGTAGATACGTGCAAAATGTTTGGGTTTTTTTAAACGCTTTAAAAGCAGTTTTAACTTACCCCTGTCTTCGCCGCGCGCTCCCGTCCGAAAATCCAAAAATGCTCGGCGGCCGCAAAGCATCTTGGGGCGGGCGCATGCGCAGTTCGGATTTTCGGCCGGAAGACGGGAAGAGACACAAGGTAAGTCTATGCAGACACCGTGGGACAGGAAGTGCCAGCAAGGACAGAGGAGTCAGCGCTGGATCTGACACTCGCCACAGCGCTGGAGAGAAGGCTGTAAACTACAGGAAAGAAGAAGAAGATCGGATTAATAGACATCATTTCAGGTAAGTGTTTTAATTAACATTGGGGGAGGGGAAAACGCTTTGCCTTTAATGTAACTTTAACTGTTAATTTTTGGATTAAAGGCTAACTGTTGTCTCTCCTGTTCAAAATTTAGCTTATCAAAAGTGCTTAAATACTGTCTATGGAGTCAGTCTGTGAAATTTATACACTGAAATATGGATTTTTGGCCTGAAAAATTGCATGCAGTGTGTAATTCTGAAAATGCAGCCTACAACATAGTGTTTAAATACTGTTTATGGAGTCTGTACAATAGGCTTTCATTTTTACAGAGAGGCTGCAAGGACCGGTCTAGCAGCCAGGCAGGACTGAGGTTAAGGTGAGTATTTCTTTGTTTTTTTATTTTACAATCTAGACGATACCGAGCTGAAAATTTAAGTTGATTGGTTACCATTCAAAGCTGCTCCAGATTCTGTCTGCTCCCGTTTTAGTAAATTCCCCCTTTTGTATTTTTAGCCAATATGCTTTCCATTAGGGAATATTCGATGACTAAACACTTGATTGTGTGAAACGAAGCATAGCCTTTGCATATTCCAACTGTCTTTATAATTTGCATTATCTCAATGAAAACCTCATAGTTCGGCAGATGAGTTTGTATTGACGTATCATTTTCCAGTAAATACAGTACATAGCACAGAGTATCACTTTCAGAAAGTACAACTGTTTGCTTAGCACTGTAACCTTATCTGACCTTTACCACAGTAGTATATTATTTAATGTGTTTGTGTTTGCCTTGAGGATACAGCAACATGCTGAGTTATGTGTTTCTCCTCCTCAGTGGTACTTTTCAGTGCTCTTTCATGATTCTACACAGTTTACACTTCTGGCTGTTAGCTCTCAGTGGTAACATTCTCCTGGGCTATATTTTACAAGCTTCTCTTGTATACCGCATTAAACAAGAATATGGTGAGGGAGACATGCTGAGTCTGGATGCAAGTAAAAATATGCATTGTGGAAGATACTGTTTTCTTTACAGCAATTACTTATTGTTTAGGTGCATTTGGAAGCACTCCACTGCCAAAGGCATCAGTAGATGTATTATTATTATTATTATTATTATTATTATTCAGGATTAATGTAGCACCAGTTTTGCACAGCTTTTGACAAAATAAAGGCGACAGTACAGTTACAAAACAATTCAATCCAAGAGGATTAGGAGGGCCCTTCTTGTAAAAACTTACAATCTAAAAGTGTTTGCTGTTCTTTCTTGGTGGTGTTATAACTGTTCTGTTAGTCAGTGAGGCGAAGTGTGGTTATGTGGTTATTCATATTTTACATCACCAATGTATTCCTCTAGAGTCCACAAGGCCAGAGTAGAAGTCAGCTGTGGGTTAATAGTCCTGGTTGGAACTGTGTTTTTTGCGTTGCCTTGAAAGGTGTAGCTTGAGATAGAATCCTCACCATGTCTCATTGCAGAAAAGCATTACACAAACAAGATATGTAATTCAATATCTAAAGAGGCTGGAACACATAAATATTTGATGTTTTGGCTATACACTTTTATTTATTTGTGCACTTACTACTTCCCAAGTGTACTTGTTAATATACTACATCCAGTACCTGTTTTTTGTAGAAAGTAGAATATTTCCACTTTATCAGTTACCTAGTAACAGTACTGAGTAACATGATGAAATATGAGAGCTGGCAACATCAGCCTGGCTAAATACAGAATGTCTTCTTCATTTTCAGATGATTGCATTGCTAAGGAAAACACTGAGTATAAAACAGATGCTTCAGTACTTTGTAATACATCCCTAGGCCGAGTCTGACGTTCAGATTATCTTTTTTGTTATATAACTTTAGTAGTATCCTGGTATCAACATTTCATTAAATGTCAAGATATGTCATATCTTCCAACTGTCCTTAATTTGAAGGGACTGTCCCTCTTTTGTTCCTTAGTTGTCCCACTTTTTGGTCTGATGCATTGATCCGGATTGTATTATTTATCTATCAAACGTGTTATACTGTACTAAATTCATTATCTTACCTTACCTATTATTCCATTTTTTATTTTGAAAAGCTAAAATAAAGGAAGGCAGTGATGAAGAAAAAGCAATTATGGGTTAAACCAGTTATTTTTTGTGCATTAATCCTCATGGTCCTTATTACTGGAGGCTTGGCAGAGGGGTGTGTCTTTTTGCCTTCATGCTAGAATGTGTCCTTCTTTCCATCTCAGAAGTTGGAGAGGTATGTATCAAAGTTTAACCTACTAGTTTTTTTGACAAACAACATTAAAAGTACTACAAAGCCCATTAATAAACACATAACATTGACCTTTGGCTTGCGAATCTACAGACATGATGTGCTTTATTAAATCTATTGCCTTTCTCGCATTTTAGTTTGGCATTTTAGTTATAGATGCCAGTTATGTCTTAATAAAACTGCCACTAAAAAGTGCACTTAAAATCTAGACAGCAACTATGGGGTCTATTCACAAAGCTGCCGAGGGCAGCCGAGTGAATGACCGATCAGAAGTGAAGTGAGCCGAACACTGTTCGGCTATTCACTTCAGGCTGGTACGGCTGATTTCAGCCGTGCATCGGCTGAAATCAGCCCTACATCGGCTTGCTTCATGTGGCTTCGGATCAGCCGAACATGCTCAGCATGTTCGGCTGACCCGAAGTGCAGAAGGAGTTCGACTTAGCCAATCCAACATCTGGATCGGCTGAGCCGAACCTCCGGCAGGCTTCACACTGCTGTTCGGGCTATTCTGAAAGATCCCGAAAAGAGGCATACCTAGTGTACTTGACACTAGTGATAAACCGGACATACTTGGCTCGGTTTTGAGGCGGATTCAGCAAACTTTACCTAAGTTCAGGTGCAGAATCGAAAATTCTATTGAAGTTTATGGGAGCCAAAATCATATAAATCATTAATGGGCATTTTCTAGGCTAATAAGCAAGGGATTAAGCATGGGAATACCATGGAGGACATATGCCAAAGCAAAAAAAAATTTTTACCTTTGACTGGGAGCAGTGATTTTCATAATGCTTAAAGGACAACATTAAAAATGCACAATTCCTATCATTAACATGCTTGGGAGATGCCCTGATGCTGCCTGTGAAGGGCCTGTGAAAAACGTGAACATGAACATGTAAATAACACCCAGACATGTGAGAAGCCCTTTATTAAAAAAAATTAAAAAGTCCCATGCTGCATATTCATTGTTAATCATGTCAGCCAGCAGATTGTTTTTAAGCACGGTGAACAAAGCCCACCAAAAGTGGTTACATGGCCATATCTGGACAATAATGTCACCACTATCTCTGCCCCTTTGTTAACATGGCTGGGAAATTCCCAGCCAAGTAAATTGATGAGATGGGTAACATCAGTGGTATCTAAAAAAGCTTCCTTAGCAACCACTGAGAGCAGGAAGGTGGCAGCAGAAATAGCGCTATTATATATGATGTTCAGACAAATGCCTGAACAAGAAAAGTTTGATCCTAACCTGTGTTCTGCCCAAATTTTGAACTCATCCCTTCTTGACACCCAAAGCCTATCATTTTTTTTTAACACTCCCCTTCCTGTATATGAATACATGTGTGTGTGTGTGTATGTATATGAATATATATATAAACGTTTCCACCCCATCACTCCCCTTGCAATAGTCACCCTCCCTCCCCAAATTTCCCTCCCAATCTGGTGCCTTTTTTAGTCACCAGCACAAATGGTTGCTGCTAAACCAGCAGCTGATGAGATCTGGGCTTGATATCATACTGGTAAAAGTAAGCAACACTTTATCTTCCCCTTTGTGTACAGTAGTAGAAATCCACCTCATTCTGTTCCATCTTCTATTTTCCTCTCCACAGATTCAATGTATATTTTATCCTCATTTAAGTCCATATACTGTACATGGTTTTCCTATTCAAGGTAATGGATATTTTCTATTTTAAGTCTTTGTTATTCACTAGTACATTAGATCTCACTTCCAGATGGTGCTATGATAACATGTAGGATTTGCGCAATATCACTTTTTCTTTCTATTTTCTTTAACCCTTAGGGGCTGATTAATATCCTTAGAGAAACAATACATGTTTCCTCCTCCCACTCTTCCTGAAAAATGTAATTTTGCTAGCAAGTTCAAATGCACATTGCAAGTAAATAAAAAATTGTTTATAACAATTTAAAAAACAGTGCAAGATATGTGAGTGTAGATTAGTGTCTGTAGTACTTAAACTGGATATAGTTACATTTTATTTTAAAGTATGAAATGTGGCAAGCGGCCCTCAAGAGAGAAGACGGAGGAGACGGGGGGGCAGAGACACTGACCGAGGAGGTGGGAGGCGTCGCCGAAGCTCCAGTCGGGCGGCAAAGATGACAAGGAGGCCGTGTCGGGCGCCGAGGATGAGGAGGCCGTGTTCCAGAGAGGTCAGGCCGTGCAAGGTAAGAGGAGTGTGCTGGCAGAGCCCATCATAGATTCTGCACAGCCCACCAAAGAGTCTCAGGTGTGCTGTGCAATACCCTTTGGTGGGCTCTGCAGGATCCATAGGGGGCTCTGCAGGATCCATAGGGGGCTCTGCAGTCTGCAAAGCCCAACACAGATCCTGCAGAGCCCCCCTGAGATCTCCGATGACCTGACTTACTTAGAAGTAAGAGGATCGGCCGGGAAGGGTGTACTGCACGTGGGCCACCCGCGGCATTTCAAAAATACACATACTACAGATTTTAATAAATATTAAAATGAACTAGGGTCAGACTAATCCAGGACATTATTAATCTAAATTTCCCCACTCAATATGGCCACCGCATGCGCTTATATTGAGTTGGGCACTCAGATTAATAACATGCTGGATTAGTCTGACCCTAGTTTATTTTAATACTTTATTGCTGTGTAGTATGTGTGTAGGGAAATGCAGCGGGTGGCCCACCTGCAGTAGAGCCTTCTCGGCCGAACCTCTTCTAAGTAAGTCACGTCATTGGAGATCTTGAGGAGTTGGAGTTTTCGACAGAACACCGGCTGCCTTTCTGAAAGCCTGCTAAATAGTCGGGCACCTCGGTGGCCGCCTGCAGCTTCCTCCGCCCACTTCAGCTGCCAAAGGCTAGGAGGAAGACTGCAGGGCTACCATTGACAGAGAAAGAGCAGGTCCTGAAGTGAGGGCACAAGGAAGCAGCTGGACATCATTCTGGACTGGAGGCTTCACCTGAGACTAGAAACCCCCCACCGCTGGCCTCTGCACTGCAAGTAACACAGCTGACCTCTGCACTCTGCATCACACCCTGACTTCTGCACTGTAGATCACACCGCTGACCTCTGCACTGTAGATCACACCACTGACCTCTGCACTGTAGGTCACACCGCAGACCTCTGCACTGTAGGTCACACCGCAGACCTCTGCATCACACTGCTGACCTCTGCACTGTGTGTCACAACGCTGCACTCTGCAGCACACCACTGACCTCTGCACTATAAGTCACACCTCTGCATCACACCGCTGCCTATCTTCCCCTCCTGAGACCCTTTGCCTGAGACTTCAGGCTGCTACCCCAGAGCAGAGCAGCAGCACAGAGTATGTACCAAATTCATATCCTTTTATTCTGTATTGCTGTATAATGTATAATGTATTGCTGGGATTTTTAGTCCTCTATAGCTGATGGTATTATTCTGCATTAGAGTGTAAGCTCCTCTGTACAGAGGCTGATGTGACTTCTCTGTACAGCACTGTGGTATATGTCAGAGCTATATAAATGTATACTAATAGTGTATTACTGTGGGGGGAAATTAGAGTGTAAGCTCCTCTGTATAGAGACTGATGTGACTGGCTCAGTGTTCTCTGTACAGCACTGCGGTATATGTCAGAGCTATATACATGTATAATAATAGTGTGTGACTGAGCAGGGGATATTTCAGTGGTAGCTACTTTAGTGCAGAGAATGCCAGGGGGGTCGGGGGGCCAGTTAGATCTGAATCTCTATAGCAATATGTCTGTGAAGGTTCTCATTCATCCAGGTCATGGTATATCAGTAAAAAATAAGTCAAGACAACTGGACTTGCTGTATTTTTCTTAAAGACGTTTCACTGGTCAGCCAACCAGCTTTCCCAATTCAGAAATTTCTGAATTGAGAAAACTGGTTGGATGACCAGTGAAATGTCTTCAAGTAAAATACAGCAAGTCCAGTTGCCTTGACTTATTTTTTAAAGATATTCTTTATAGCAAGCTTCCTATATTGTTGCAAGGTTTGTGTATTGGTTGTAGCAAGGCTTGTGCGTCAGCTGTAGCCCTCGGTACTTACTAGTGGCCGGCCCTGCCCCTCGATTGCGCTTCTGTGTTTGGCTCCGCCCCCTGTTGTGAGGGATGGGGCCTGGCGGTGGTCACGTGACTGGGCTGCTCAGTCTAAAATGCCCAGGCCTATTTTTAGTCCCAGTCCGGCCCTGCTTCAAGAGTTATATCTCTCTACTTCAGTCTATACAGTAACCATCCATCCTGTCAAGAGTACGAGTGCGGACACCCACACCGACGTGCAGTTCGGGTGAGCGCAGGGCGGCGTATGGCCGCATACTCCCATAGAGAAGGACAGGCTGCTGCGTGTAATCACACACAGCACCTATCCTTCCCTTGCACGGCCCGATACGGCCGGCCGTTTCTCATGTGAATGAGGGCTAAAGCTGCACAATATGCTTTGACTCTATAAACATTGTCTGTACCTGATGCAATCCCAATGTGAAATGTTGATATTACTTTTTTCTACTCTATATCTTTTACTGTAAAACCTTTACTATACCCAAGGCTAAAAAAAAAGGTTTTGGTTAAAGAACCACTTTGAGGTCAACGCCTGTCTGTTTTTTTTGTAATGCAGCTTAATTTTCTCATACACTTTTAATGATACAATATCAATTCAATTTCAACAGTGAAAGAAAATTAAAATACATTATTTACATTGTGTATTTTCAGTCTACAGACTATTAAAATGTGTTGAGAAAATCATGAAAATTCATTACGCCAACAGTATTGATCTGCTTTCAAACCAAATTTGCTGGATTCCGACCCCCAGATCTATTGATCTGCTGTGTTTTTTTGTCCTTTTTTTATATTTAGAATTTTAAAAAAGTAAATAAAAATTAAATAACAGGCAGGTACAACTTGCACACACCAAACAGCAGGTAAACACCATTCCAGGGTGCGTAAGAGCAAATTAAAAAGTAAATGTTCCATATAGGTCTGCAAGCATAATTCAACCAAGGATTCTGTAATTGAGAAAATCCTTTGCTCTTTATTTGCACACACTGAATAAAATAACAACAAAACACCAAAATGAGCTTAACTCTGAAGGAATGTCATAATAATTAGAGCATGGGATTCTGGGAGATTGTCACACTTCAGTGCCAGCTCTCATTTGGTTAGGAAACATTGTAGCAAAGTTTGTTTATGAAATCTTCTATGAACCAATAAGTCATATAAACTCTGCCCATACTGATCATGGGGAAGAGCCTGGTGCCCATCAACAACAGACTATTGTTTTAAGACAAGCTCTCCACAAACTCAAAATATATATATTTTTTTAAGCGGTCACAGGTTCATATGGTTTATATTTTATTGTATGCAAGTTCAGTAACAGTGTTAAGAGGGTTGGTTCATTTGTTCAACACCTTCTTGGATGACCAGCCCAGTGTTGAAGGGCAATAGACTGGTATTAGTATAGCAGACCTACATCCTCTCTGCTTGCCACAAGGGCAACAGACTATCAATTCTAGGGAGGTTACATGCTTTATTATTTTTTTGTTTGTTTCTATAAAAAAAAACATACAAATTGAAAAATAGTGGATCAGCAGTGAAATTGACAGGTATATCCCCAGGAAATTCATTGGCTTGATTTCTGGATTCTAAGTTTGATAATAAAAAATGAAAGCATGTTTGCAGATAGAAGAATAAACTGTTGAAATGCAGCTTGAGTTACACATGTAAATCACAGAAGCGTACAGCATTGACATTCATTTAAGGACACCCATAACTTATAAGTATATGTTCTCACATACAGTAAAGTTATTACGTTGCTCGCTTAATTTTTCCCTGAGATAGTAATGTTCAATGTCACATAAACCCAGAAGGAACAAACAACAGAAAGGAGAGTGGATATAACAGATTCCCTGTGCATAATAAGGTAATTAACCTATCAGTCTATCCAGCAAACCTACAACACAAAGTAAAAAAAATGTAATCAATACAGTAGATGGCAAAGAAAGCTATTTTATAAGCCCTCAAGCTCATAAAAAGTGCATTGCCTATGTTACATCCCGCTTCAAACAAGCAGCTTCAAGAGCCACAGAACATTTCAGTTACTCCCTGGAAACCAATTACCAGCATGTTGAGTCTGTGTAACTTAATACGCATGGAAAATGAGTAGAACTGAACTCAGAGTTGTCAAAAAACCTCTCCTAACTAGCAAGTTTCACTCTTGCTTTGTTAAAATCCCTAATTAATCAAGTCAGCACTATGGTATTATCAGATTATTATGAGATAATGGACAATATCTGTAGGGTGTTCAAAAGCAAAATTCCAATCATTGGGCATTCCACCAATAACCTTTCCACCTAGCACTTGTTCTTGGCTCTTCTGTGTTACTAAAGTATGTATAAAAAAATATTTCCTGCCTGCTATGTGAAATCTCTGGAGTAATATAATGTTGCAGCAGGTTGACTACTGGAAACTGAAACAGACTTCATAACTTTGTCCATTCAGAGTAAAGTGACAGTCTCTTTTAACCCCATTTCGGACCATTGATTCTCACCTCCTCTATGCTCTGCCTTTGCTATGTTGCATGCAGATGTAGTGAAATACCTGGCACTTGGGTTATAGGCAATCGTGTAACCTCTTCCAATGATGCAATGCTCAGGTCTGGTTTAGCAGCAAATCACCAGGCCAAAATACTGTCAAATGAGGAGGAGGCAACATCATCAACCCTGTGTAAGCTCCAGCATGGGCCTACACTGGTTTAGGACAAGGGAGGAACACATACATTTTTCCTCCCAGTACATTAAAAAAGGACCATAAAGTGGACCTATCAGTAATTTTACAGGTCTACATAAATAAATTTCAAGCATGTCACAATATATAGCAATAGCTTCATTTTTGAATATACTTTTTATCATTTAAAAGCAGTTCTCGAGGTCCAGTCATGTGACTGCCCCTAGTCTGGTGGAATAAGCTTTAGGAAACATTTTCTCAGTCTCCTTCGCACTGAAATGTTTTGTCATTGCAAGGTAAGAAGCACCAGATGGCTGAGCTACAGTATGCAGGGCCGGCCTTAGGGGTGTGCGAGCAGTGCGGCCGCACAGGGCGCCATGGCAACAAGGGCGCTGTGCGGCCGACACAGCTCGTCCTGGGGGCGGCTTCTCTCCCCCTCACCGCTCCGCCATCCGATAATTTTTTGCGATTTTGCGGGTGCGCGCAATTTTAAAGCATGACATGTTTGGTGTCTATTTACCCGACGTGACCGCGCTTTTTATATTTTACCAAAAATATGGGTAATAAATGGGTGTGGTTACTGAGGGTGTGGCCACTGAGGGGTGTGGTCACTGAGGGGCGCTGTAAAGCTTTCTCGCACAGGGCGCCTAAAGGCCTAAGGCCGGCCCTGACAGTATGTTTGGCAGATACACATTCTAACAGCTTGCATGGAGCATGATGACTTAGTCAGAAACCTGGGTTTACAAGATTTACTTCACTGGGCCAGATTATAAACTGAGAAAGTAGATGCTAATCTGAACAAAGATAGCACTGGCCTTCTGGACAGGAGAGAAATAACAGCATTTTTAGGGGGAGTATTGTGATCAGTTTGAGGAAATGGATACCTGTAATATTACACTTACACAGTATTTACTATGTATGCACTTAAATTTACATTGTTGCTGTACTTCCTCAAGCTAAATGCAAAGAACAACGTTTTCAAAACATAATTTATGATTTTTGGGATACATTTTAACTCTTTCAAGCCCAAGGAAAAATCAAAACTTTTGTGACCAGGCTTAATTTTGAAGTTTTGGTATGCATTGGTTTACCCAACAGTAACTTTTTTAATGTATTTTTTAGAAAGTTTTCTAGAGGTACAATGTAGTGAAGCACAATAGCTCAGAATTCAAAAGTAAGATCTAATAAAAAAAATCAACTGAGAGAGAGCAGCACACACCAAACACAGAATTAGGAAGGTACAACATAAGACAATGAATATGGATTTTAACAATGTAATAGATAAAAGCAGTAATCTGGTTTTATGTGGTCCATTGGTAGGTGTGTTGCAGCACTCCACTAAGTTAACCCCTAGGCTCATGGCCTTGTTTTAGCAGTGTCATATAGATGTTTCCCTACCCTACTCTATGCATGATGCCCATAAAGTCCTGATCCCCAAGGTAGATAAAGACCTTCTCATTTGCTTTTTGTGTAGGTCAATTTCTCTGCTAAACAATTACCTTAAAATCTTGACAGAAATGCTGGCCTTCAGGAAGCTCTAATATATATCAATCAGATGGGTTTTAGGTTGGGGAAGATCCACCAAGGTTAATGCCGATACATAGGAATTTCAAATTACTAGTTCAGTTTTTGAGTCTCTCGATCCTCCTAACCCTTACTAAAAAAGTTTGCTGCATGGCAGAACCTCCTCCTTTTCAAAGGCAAGGTTAACCTCATTAAAATGAAACTGCTCCCTACTTTTCTTTATGTCATGAAACATGCCCCTGTGTGGATCTTTAAAAAGGTACTTTACCCAATTGAATAGCCTTGTTTCCTCTTTCTTGTGGGAAAGCATGCATCCCAGAATTAAATTGAAGACGTTCCCACTTTCCGCTAAGGGGCTGGCCCTTCCCGATTTCTAAAAATTTTTCCTTGTAGAACAGTTAGTTCATGCCCATAACTGTAAGCTTTTTTATGCAAGATATTATCCTCTATTGAAAGAACCCAAATGCACCTATCATGGATACATTTTTCTAATCTAAATTCCATTTTGCGCTTTTACAAAGCTACATACACTAGCAGGGATTGACCTCTTAAGTGTAACAAGGTATGGACACTGTGGTTTAATAACCAGGACACCTTAGCTGCCCTTTGATATGTCCTGATGTATTTCTATCCCTGTAATACTCTGATCCACTTTACTTTGTCATAGATTTTTTTTTCAGCCCTGTATGCATGTGAGATAGGGACCTGAGATTGTAAGCTCCTGGAGGACAGAGACTGATGTGAATGTGCACTGTGTAAACTTGGCCCTTTATAAATACCTATAACAAAACTGGTGCCCAGATGCAGATCTTAACTGTGTACTAAGCACCATTCTGCTGGAGACATTAGCCTCTAAATTGAAATTGAATTGTTAAATGAAAAAATGGGCAAGATTTGCTTAACTTAAAACTGTTCATGGAGGCAAACTAACAGGGCTACCACCAACCAGCAGTTTGCTAGCTGTGAGGAATGGAGACCTCTCTTGAAAGTTTATTTTTGGATACGTATTTAGGCTAATGTATGACGTGTTGTTCCTGACCTCAATTGGTAGGAGCAACAATTTTTGTATTCATCATTTATTTCATTTCAGGGGATCCTTTTGCACCCACTGTGACAACACTGTAATAAGGTGATATACCAAAACACTGATACTGGTACTGCATTGCACACAAGATTATACAATGAAACTAGAAACCCATTTTAAATTATGATTAATATGAAAGGTTACAAAATAAAGTAATAAACAAAAATGCCATAAAATCCAGTCTTGTAGCTCTTGAGAAACTAAGAGAGAAGCTCATGAAAAAACATAAAACTAGAACACATAAACAAAAGAGCTCACCGATGTAGTGTAGCAATTATTATAAAAAAACAAATAAAATCAGTGAATTTACAAATGTAAGTCTTGTCCTGTAGCATAGCAAAGGAGAAGAGTCTTGTGGATGATAGCCCCTGACCCAATCACAGGAGAATCTCCTGCTAGAAGGTGAACTGGGGGTTTGATGAATGGAACACATGCCAGTGTTGGAGTACAAATATGTACTCTCAGTGAGTGCTATCCCCTCGACTGTCATGCAAATGACAAGATGTTATTGCTAGGAACACGTTATCATGGAAACATTATCTTCATCAGGCTGTGCACTAACACTGGCGCCTCTTCCGTTCACCAAACATGCTGCTCCACGTCCATAGGGAGATTCTCTTGTGATCAGCTCAGTGGCTACTGCAGTTGGACATGGCTTAGATTTGTGAGTGCATTAATTTTTTTTTTGTTTCTATTAATAAAGTAGAATTGCTACACTATGTTGGTGCATTCTTTTGTTTGTATTTCTAATAAGGTGACAAACATAATAGGAAAGATTGGAGCTTAGTAGCAGCAGTTTGCGCAAATTTACAGAATGGTTTGCGAACTTTGCATGTGTTAAAATTGTAGTTCCTGTATGATAGTTTGTTGTAGCGGTGTGGTGCAGATGCAGTATGACGGATGGTAGATTTTTTTTTTCTGTGATTTACTAGGCTTTCTGCATTGAAAATTATAGTTGCATACATCTGCTCCTTTTTTTCTTACTAGGATAATAAATCAGACTACCTTGTCTTAAATCCATGAACTATCAATCTTATGAATAATATATTTATGCAATGCAATAAAAACACTAATGTATTCTAATACTTGTATTATTACTTTGTATGCTTACTTAACCTTCTATCATTCTGCTTGTCAGGAACAGGTGGTAATAACCTCTGTTTTATTAACAATATATTAAAGCATTAAAGACATTCCTATCAAATCAACATTTAATAAGAACTTCCAGAGAACAATTAGCTGTGTATTTCCTTCCATTATTTGAATCTCTTTAGACAGGCAGAAAGAAAAAACTTTGGAAACATATTAGCTCTGTTACTTAAACTTCATATGTGCTTTTCCTGGATGCAGTCAGGATTTATTCATTGTTAGGACAGAACTGGATGCATGATAAATACATGGATAAATACAGGCAATGCGCACAACTTATGTTAACTAAATTCTCACCTTACCCAAGTGAGAGTTTTGTAGGGCATAGACAGTGAAGGACAGCCAGAGGTACAAGCACATTCTGACTGAAGCACTGATGGAATCCATACCCAGTCTCGGCTTCTCTTGAAATGAATGGTTGTTCTGTCAGATTACATGGTTATATGATCCATGCTACAAAATAATTTTTTTGTCCATTTTCAGCATTGTGGATTGGGTGGATAGATTGTTGAGTTGGGCTGGGAAGACCCAGGTGCCATAGTACATATTGGTACAAAATAAGAAGATAGAGTGTCCTAAAAAATGGTTTCTGGGACTTGGGCACCAAGCTTAAGATAAGGACTTCCAAGGTAGTTTCTCTGAAATTCTTTCTGTGCCACAAGCCAGAGAGGCAGCGGGAGTTCAGGAAGGTTAACTAAGAGGCTAGGTAACTGGTGTAAGGAGTCATGGAGAACTGGGCCAACTTTTCGATCAGCCTCTGGCACAACTGTAGGGGCGGACTGCACCTAAAGAGGAGAGGGTGCAGCTCTTTTAGGGGAAAAATATGCTAGTAGGCCAAATGAGTATTGTGATGAAGCAGTCTTTAAGGCTCTAGCTACATACCGATGCAAGTAATAGTAAATAACCTCTGGCAGTATGTTACAGTCTGCCTAATATTAAGGAAAAAGGAAATCTTAGCTGGGAAACAGTGTAATGTTCTAATTATGGGGGAGTTCAATTATGCAGATTAAACAAATAGTACTGCACAATCCATTATGGCTTGCCAGTTCTTGAACACTCTGCAGGATACTTTTATGGGTCAAATGGTAAAAAACACAACTAGAAAATGTACTATGATAGAGCTTGTGATTTCTAATAATACAGAGCTCATTTCAGACGTGCAAGTTAGGCTCCTTGCTATGTGATACTAAATGGGACCAAATTTTCTTAACAAAGAGAAGAAGTGGGAGTGTTTTAAAGGAGCGTTAATCAAAATCATTAACTGTTGCATGCCATGCAATGTAAGATAACTAAATTTAAACCTATATGGCTCAATTCTAGTCTTAAAAAGCAAATTAAAAAAATAGTTTTCAACAACAGGAAACAGAAGGGACAGCTTCAGGCATTTAGAGGTTACAAGGAATGTATTAGAAGTGCACAAATGCAATCAGAGCTGCTAAAGTATATTATGAGAAACACATTGTTACAAAAAGCAAGAAGATTTAAAAAAAAGTTCTATAACTGTATTAACAGTAAAAAGTTGCAGAACAAGTAGGCCCCACAAGGGACAAACTTGGGACTTAAGTTACAAATTACATGGATAAAGCTAATGTGCTAAATACATTGTTTCTTCAGTTTATAGTAATAGAAATAGTATAGGAATTGTAATGATAAAGCCAATGTAAGGAAACAGGGGCTGACTGGCAACTTTTAGCCCAGGGGGCAAGTACAACCCAGAGGCCCATGGTGCAGCGACTTAACACCCCTCCCGCTCTGCCTCTTCCCCCGCCCCCACTTGCCACTTTTGCCATCCATGTTATGTGTGAACGGGTGATGTGAAGACTCACTAGTTAGTCCATGAAAGGCGTGACTGGTTGGGGGATGGTGCTTTCCTCCCACTGGGCTCCGCACATGGTTCTGGCCTTACTCCGCTCCATGTCCGGTACTTAGGCACTCTCACCCACTGTAAGCCGCTGGACTTTTGGACTGTGAGCTGTGGGAGGATAGTGGGAGGAGCTGGACAGTGTCAAAGTCAGTGTTCCATCATTTTTCTCAACCCCATAAATTTCCTCGTGGGGCCGCGTCATCCGAATGTTTTCATGACCCCCTTTCTTCATGCACACGTGGAAATGATGCAGCAGATACATTACTGGGTTGAGGAAAATTATAGCACATTGGTAGTGGAGGGAGGATTGTCAGTTCTGTCCACGACACGACTGCTGTGCCCCTTTTAGTTCTGTGACTGACTCCAAGCTGTAGAGGGACTACAAATTCCAGCACATTATACAGCAATGTGGTTCCCCAGAAGGCTGCTGCGTGGTCCCCAGCAAACGTGGGACCTAACACAGCCAAATCAATTTGAAAAATTAAAGCGCCGGTATCGGTTTTAAGTATCAGAGCATCTCTGGTTTGAAGACCTTTGTAGGCATCAAAAATCATGTGTAATAACACTAGCTAGGACTCACCAGCATGTGCGCCCAGACTTGCTCCGCTGCCCTTCTGCTTTTTCTGTGAAGAGCTTATAACAGAGTGCAGAGGTCAGCAAAATGTGGGACCTAACACAGCCGAATTAATTTGAAAAATTAAAGCGCCGGTATCGGTTTTAAGTATCAGAGCATCTCTGGTTTGAAGATCTTTGTAGGCGTCAAAAATCATGTGTAATAACACTAGCTAGGACTCACCAGCATGTGCGCCCAGACTTGCTCCGCTGCCCTTCTGCTTTTTCTGTGAAGAGCTTATAACAGAGTGCAGAGGTCAGCGGTGTGACATAGCGTACAAAGGTCAGTAATTACACACAGTACAGGGGTCAGCATGTTACGCAGTGCAGAGGTCAGCATGTAACGCAGTGCAGCACTCAGCATGTAACGCAGTGCAGCACTCAGCATGTAACGCAGTGCAGCACTCAGCATGTAACGCAGTGCAGCACTCAGCATGTAACGCAGAGCAGCACTCAGCATGTAACGCAGAACTCAGCATGTAACGCAGAACTCAGCATGTAACGCAGCGGTCAGCATGTAACGCAGCGGTCAGCATGTAACGCAGCGGTCAGCATGTAACGCAGCGGTCAGCATGTAACGCAGCGGTCAGCATGTAACGCAGCGCAGAGGTCAGCATGTAACGCAGCGCAGAGGTCAGCATGTAACGCAGCGCAGAGGTCAGCATGTAACGCAGCGCA
>NW_017307513.1:236903-242823 GCF_000935625.1 Nanorana parkeri
TGTGCAGCATTTAACGCAGTGCAGCTGTCAGCATGTAACGCAGTGCAGCGGTCAGTAACCAAGTGCAGTGGTCAGCATGTAACGCAGTACAGCGGTCAGCATGTAACACAGTACTGAGGTCAGCATGTAACGCAGTACTGAGGTCAGCATGTAACGCAGTACAGCGGTCAGCATGTAACGCAGTACAGGGGTCAGCATGTAACGCAGTACAAGGGTCAGCATGTAACGCAGTACAGGGGTCAGCATGTAACGCAGTGCAGCAGTCAGCATGTAACACAGTGCAGCAGTCAGCATGTAACACAGTGCAGCAGTCAGCATGTAACACAGTGCAGAGGCCAGCATGCAATGCAGAGGTCACACAGAAAGAAGAGGGGCTTAGTGACTCTTTTCCACTCCTGTTTCAGGTGCTGAGCCATCTTCTTTTCCTCTCCTGGTGGGGGTGGGTGGGGGGAGCAGCAAGGTTCCTGCACGTTTGGAGGTGATTCCAGCCACTTCCTGCTGTCCGCCCTTTAGGACCCAGCAGACAGGCAGTAGGAGTGCAGTCTCCCTCCAGCCAATAGCAGAAGAAGTGGGCGGAGGAAGCTGCCGAGGAGCCCGAACACTACACGGGCTGATCAAAGGCAGCCCGAAGAGCTTCTTCTCCTCCCAGGCTTCTGCAGGAGCAGAGAGGCAGGCAGGGGAGAGATGAACAAAGCGATTGCTGCTGTGCCGGTGGGGGGGCGTTTTTACAGTCACCAGAGAGGCTCGGGGGACAATTTCCACCCTGCCCCTGTAAGGAAAGTGCCCTTACAGTTGTCAGGTAACGGGGTCTGAAACAGACTAGAAGAGCTAAATATAAACTATAAACGTCTCCAGGACCAGATGGTTTTCATCCAAGAATCTTAAAGGAACTTAGCTCAGTTATAGCCAAGCCACTTTTGCTGATTTTCAAAGACATCTTAAAGAAGAACTCCAGGAATTAACAAAGATAACCCATGCAGTTAAAATAAAATAAAGATCTTCCAGAGGCACTACCCCACCAGTATTTACACACTGCAATTGTTAACTTTATTACTAAAGTTCTTCCTTAATGACTGAAGCATAGCTCAAAGGTGGTTCCAATATTTTAAAAATAGGATCTAGATGTATACCAGCAAACTATACAGGGGCGTATCTACCATGAGGCAAACTAGGCCTTTGCCATGGGCAGCATTTTCCAGGGGGAGGCAATAAATGCCGCCCCCAGGCAGAAAGCAGACCGAACAGTGAGCAGGTGTAGGTGCTGTCATCCTGTGCGTCCTTATCTGCCCAGATGTCCCCGCAGGACTCTCCGGACAAGCTCCTGAAATGTGGAAGATGCTGTGACCGTTCATGTCTCAGGGTCTGATGAAGAAGTCGCAGCCGTTCACAGTGAATGTCTGCAGCTTCCTCATCAAACCCTGAGACATGAGCAGTTCACTGTCAGCATGGGACTATACCTTCTATACCTTCCTACATGTCCCGATCTTCCTCTCTTGCCTCCTCTCTATGCTGCACAGCCTCCACCCCCCACCCCCATTGCCTCAGGGATCAGAACAGAATACTTTCTCCTCCTTCCCAGGAGAACTGGCAGCCTTAATAATAAAAACAGCCGGGTACACAGGCAGTTTGTAGTGATACTGGACGCAATCAGCCCAACATGTGACTGGATCAGCACAGCAGAGTAATAAATCACTCACCAGCCAGCCAGGTAAGAGGGTTCATTACTGTGTTCTCCTATTCTGTGTAGTGACACCTGCCCTGCCTCTTCCAGTAATAACAGGGACTGCATGTTACTACCCCATCGTCCACACAGCCACCAGAGACCCCATTTGGCTTTCTCACTACGCTAATAGCACAACCTGTCAGAAGCTGAATACAACACCCGCGCTGCATCCAGAGATTGTACAATGTCTTAAACAGGACGTGTCGGGACAAATTTATATTAGGGGGTGTGCCCGAGTTTACTCTTGCCTAGGGCAGCACAAAACCAAAATACAGCACTGGAACTATAGACCATTCAACCTAACATGAATAGTTTACAAGCTGTTTGAAGGAATTCTAAGGGACTCTGTTGAAAAATGTGTTGTATAAAAGGGTGTGATAAGTAACAATCAACAAGGATTTATAAAACATTGCTCTTGTTAGACCAATCTATTAACATTCTGTGGGGAAGTAAGCAGTAGTTTAGATAAAAGAAGGGCAATGGATGTAATTTTTCTGGATTTCACAAAGATATATGAGACTGTGCCACACAAACACTTAATTTACAAGCAAAGGTTTATTGGAGTGCAGTTATCTGTATAAACATGGCTAGAAAGCTGGCTTTGGGAACAGGTATCGAGTGCAGTGGTAAATGATTCAGTGTCTGAAAGGGATAGGGTTGCGAGTGGTGTGCCCCAGTGCTTGGGCTTGGGGCTGATGCTGTTCAATTTGTTTATAAATGACATTAAGGCTGGAATTAGGTATTAATTTCTCCTTTTGCTGATGATAATTTTTTCAGAGAAATAACTTTAGCGCAGGATGTAGCAACATCATAGGAATAGCTTGATAAAATAGGGGGATGCGCTGAGAATTTGCAGGTGAGGTTCATTGTTGAAAAATGCAAAGTTTTGCATTTGGGTGCTAAATCTTTGCAGGCAGGATACTCATTAGGGGCTTACACTGAAAGAATCAGAGTTGGAAAAAAGATATGGGGGTCCTAGTGGACCACCAGCTTAGTAATAGCCCGTAATAAGGTTGGAGAAAAGGAGGTTTAATCCCAAACTGTGGAGAGTAGTGATATCAGCTTGGAGTGCTGATATATTACATGAACTTCTAGATGTCTTCCTCGCTGAGCATGATATAAAGAACATGTGTATTAATTTAAAAAAAACAAGCACACACTCAAACCAACACATGGGTTGGACTGGATGGACCGGTGTCCTTTTCCATCCCCAACTGCTATGTAACATGTGTTTGGTATTGAGGAACATTTGTCCCCTGCAGCATAAAGGAAAGAGCTGCATGGCTGTGTTCTCTATCCTTATATGACGAATAAAACCTTACTTTTGCAAATTTGATGGAATTGTTGACTTATTACGGTAATACCTACTGTTTTAAGAAAGCACCACTCCACAGTGTTTGAGTGGTGGCTTTTTGATTCCTTGAAGCTTGCATCACTCCTTTAGACTGGTTTTATGTTTTCATTGCACCCTGAATCTCCTTTAAGCGCTGAGCTCTAAAAAAGCACCAGGTACAGTTGATACCTGGAGCATACAGGAATGTTTTGCAGATCACCACCCATTTTCCTTAGGAATCCTATGTGGATTATTAATACGATTTGCATTGGAAGTTACGACATACTCTACTTAAACTGTCAATGTTTTTTCTTTGTTCTGGGCATTAAAAGCCTGACACTGGGCTCTAGATATCTAAAACAAAAGTCTCTTTATTCTTTAAACTCTGCCTGGAGCATATTACGAGTGAGATGGCAGGTTAATAGAGTGACATCTCTGCATGGTCTTTAAGTGCTGTCTTAGAGTCTCTATCTTTTTTCATTTGCTAGTAATTATTAAGCTTTTATTGAGCAAGATAATGATTGAATTGACTGGCAATGTCTTTAAATACATTGTGACAAGTACAGCTAGATTGTAAACTACTTTGCTATAGCGGTTTTCTTCACTTAAATTCAATACACTATAAACTTGTTTCTTTGTTATCCTTAGTGAAATATGTATTAAACAAAATTTATTTCAAGAAAATTAGTTTTGGTAAAGTTAGTGTTATAGATGGGCAAACCTTTCATTGAGTAAATTGGGAGACCAACTTTTGCCACACCTTTATCCCTCCTTAAAGTGACATTAAAGGCAAATATTTTTTTAGTTTTAACTAAATGGGCAGCGCTAATATTCCAAACCAATCTACAACAATATCAAATAAGTGAAGTGTTTAAGCAAAAGCTGCTGAGATATAGACCTCTAGGGTCTAGTGAATGAATATAAAATAAATACACAGCTAATAAATCTAAAGTGAATACATGTGTATATGTACACAAAAACCAGTGTCAAATTATCAAATCATACGTGACTCCCATATATGTTTAAAGTTCATGAATATTAATTCAGTATTTCATACACAAGTGAACAGCATTAAATCAAATCTAACATACAATCAAAGTGCTAAAGTAAATCGTGAGTGATAGAAAATATAGATTGTGTGAACAAAGTGTTAATAAAAAAATATTAAATTCCTCTGTGATCACAATGAAAAAATGTCTTATTAACGAAGTATAAGTGATGTATTCCTATAATGAAAAAGATAAATATGTGATCTTGGTTTGTGCAAAACTTTGAAGCAAAAAGTTTTTTTAAATAAAATATTAATACAATAATAAAAGTCTCTGTGGTGTTTTTCAGTCCATTCCAAGTGAAAAAAGATAACAAAATGTTTCAATATATTCGGTGATGTACACTCAATCCTTATTCTGGGGAGTGTATTGAGATCAATACCATTCCCCTAAAAATGTGTACTCACCCCAGGTATCCGGCTGTAACAGACAGCCCCACACGCTTGTATTTAATGTAGGTTAGTTCGGTGTATTTTGTCGGCACCTACTCTACCATCGATTCTCCAGCTAAAGAGTGCCCATTCGGTGCACGGTCCTCGGTGTCCGCTGGGCTCTGCTGGCTCCTACGGGCGTCTCTCCATGTGTCGGTGCGGGAAGGAGGTTCTCCGGTGCCGTCTATAGACTGGGATTGTGTGTGTTAAATCTCCATTGACATATCTGGTCAATATTTTTTTCCCTCCCCAACATTAATTAAAGCACTTACCTTTAATGATGTCTCTTAATCTGATCTTCTTTCCTGTTTTCATCTGTCCCTCCAGTGCTGCTGCGGGATTTTGATCCAGCGCCGACTCCTCTGTCCTTGCTGGCACTTCCTGTTCCACGGTGTCTTCATGCGGGTGCACGCATCCATATACTTACCTTGCGTCTCTCCTCATCTCCTGTCCAAAAAACCGAACTGCTCATGTGCATTGCGGCCGCCCGAGACACACAGACCGACATTTCTGGCGGGGGTGGGAGGGGAGGAGAGAGACACTGACTGATGCTAGGGGGGAGCCGAGGAGAGAGACACCAACCAACGCTAGAGGGGGAGAGAGGAGAGAGACACCAACCAACGCTAGGGGAGGGGGGAGACACCGACCGACGCTGGGGGGACAGAGGGGAGAGACACCGCCCGATGCTGAGGTCATGTAAAAATTTCCTCGGCCAAAAAGGGGTCATGAGTGGAGAAAGTCTAGGAAGGCCTGTTCTAGAAGAAGCTCCAAAATAAGATGTACAGATAGAGGTCAAGGTAGCTCCATATCAATGACAAACCCTTACATAGATAATAGTTGTTTGCATTAGACATGAAAGATTTGTTTAGTTTCAAATTCGGACAAATGTCGGCATATTCAGCAGTATCCGCATTTCCAAATGAAAAAATAACAAACCCGAACGTATCCGAATGTTTGATAGCGGAAATTTCGAATGAATCTGAAATTTCTTCCACATGTCATTCAGAATGAATTTTTGTTAAACATTAAAATTAAAAAGAAGTTATCAAAGGGGCGGAGTGAGTCATGATGTCATGGGACTTGTTCTGCCCCTTTGTTGACATTTGGGTGCAGAGCTGTCATAATAACAACTCTGCTCCTGAATGTCAATAAAGGGGTGAAACAAGTCCCGTGAGGTCACAGTCAGTGGGTGTCGGGTATTTTTTTTTTCGGCGAGTCGGCGGCCATCGCCATCATAATTCACGTGGAACGACGTCGCTGGACGACGTGATTGACATCTGGATTACATGGATTTACTTTTTTCTATAAAAAAAACTTGTCAAAAATGGTTTTGTGGGTTTTTTTTTTCCAAATGTAGGACTTTTTTTTTTTTTACAGTGTAGTG
>NW_017307513.1:243173-255791 GCF_000935625.1 Nanorana parkeri
GGGGGGGGGGGCACACTGTTTTTTTATTGTTTATGTGGACTGTCAAAAGTTAATAAAGAAAATGTAACTTTTTGTAATGTCAGTTTGCTGCAATGAAAATTAATTTGTAAATATCATTAATGAAAATGTTGGATTAATCTTGAAACTAATCGACTTTCGTACCCGACTCCCGAAAAACGAAATGACGAAAAACCTGAAATTAAACAAATTTTTTGCTGGCTTTCATGTCTACTTTGCAGTTATATCCACTTCTGCCTGGGTGGACACTAAAAGCAGTCTTCGAATACCGCTATTGAAGGGTGCCAGAACGAATGCAGGGGTCATCTCACTCAATGCGCGCAACATTCTACCCTTCATACAACAATGTTTGGAGCATTCAGTGAGAGCAACATTGACTTCTAACAAGACTGTAGTCACAATTGCCTCAGTGGTTAAAATATGTACTCAAGTTAGATAAGACACTCAATAGGGGAGGAGAGGTGAGAGAGTTGTCTGTACATCTGATTCCTTCTCGAATATAAGAATACTTATATTATGTGTACCCATGAGGACATCACACTGTTAAAAAAGTATTTTATTTAATATAAAATGAAAAAAAACATGTCTCATTATGTATATCCAATGCCAATCACATGGTCCAGCGATATATAGCCATTGTCAATCATGAAAAAAAGATGACCTACCAACACTGACATGACCACCCATTTTGATGAACCTCTTCTACCGGCCTCTCGCTGCAAATGACAGCTCCCTGGCCAGCGGCTGAATGTCAACAAACTGATCAGGAATGTTGGCTGACATCATTGACATATCTGGTCAATTTTGTCACCTGAGATGCCTGCCAGCAATGTGAAACAAGCCGGCGGGCAGCCGGCTATAAGCTCCATTTCATGGCAGTAGTAATACTATCTCTAAGTGAACGACTTCTGGCTGCAGCAGCCGGAGGTTTGGGCAGGCAGTTGAACTGGCCAAAGCTAGCAATTATTTGTTTCTCCACTGCCTACCTCTTTACACTGGTGCATGCTGAGTTCTATGGCTCATGCATCAGATTTTCTCTTCATCCATGTGCCAACAGGACAAAAAAAAGAGGGTAGTTGGACTCTCTGGGACTGGCGTAAACATACAACACCATGGAGGTTCTACCCTTTCCCTGCTCTATTAGAAAAATGTATTATTTTTTTCTGTCTCCATTGGAGATATTCCCACCACCTCCTGTCCATCTGACCCCCCCCACTCACACACCCATACCCAGGACAGAGATTGAGAGGAAAACTTCCTCTTACCAAAACTAAGAAAAAATATTTTTTTGGCTAGAGCTTGTCTATAAATATATATTTGTGGTCGGGCATATATATACCGTATAATAGATATAGTGTGGGCTGAGTTGTGCCAATAAGCTAATGTGGCCTGAGGTGTGCCCATGGCCACGCTGTTAGGTACGCCTAAAAGGGGGCATACCAAATGAAAAGGTGATTGAATTTTAAGTTATGAAGAGGGGTGGGGACAAACGCTTCCCCTACAACATCAGGCAGGAAAGGGAAGAGGAGTTTAAAAAGCCATAATTCCCTCCCACAAATACAGGTGAATACATTAACCTTCAAATTGTGGTCGGGCATATATATCATAATAGATAGTGTGGGCTGAGTTGTGTCAATAAGCTAATGTGGCCTGAGGTGTGCCCATGGCCACGCTGTTAGGTACGCCTAAAAGAGGGCAAAAATATACAGATAGATTAGTATATAACAGGTAACTTGAGTAACGTAACGATGAATACAGAATGAGTCATATTACATAGCTAAATCGATGAATACCAATGCCCTTTTGTATCGAAGTGTTAGGTAAGACGTGAATAGCTTCGAGGGCCACTGATGTACTTAGTGTTTTAACAAGGTCAGAAGAGCATGATAAGAAGTTGCAGTGGCAGCTTTTTTTCCAACAAGCAATGTCCATAATTTAGAGGGACCGTAAAACTATGTCTTTTACTCATAAGTGAGCATAACTGATGAAATCAAGGGAGTAATTAATGTGCCAAGACCTTCGCCAGGTATTAGCATAGTGGAGCTGTACCTCAAACACTTATGGTTGGGTATAAGAAAACCGTTTAAGGGATAATCTAATATGGATGGAGTTGTGCTGATGAGCCAACGTGGCCTGGGGTGAGTCCGTGGACTTGTTGTTTAGGTACACCTAAAATGGGGCAAAAATAAAACAGATAGATTAGAATTTAACAGAGTTAATTTGAGTAACATAGCAATTCATCCAGAATAAGTCATACTATGTAACTGGGCAGTTGAACACTAGTGTCGTCTTTATCTGAGGGAGAGGTAGGACGTGAATAGCATGAAGAACACCGATGTACTTGGTATAAAACATGATAAAGCTACAGAGGGCAGCAGTTATCCGACAGCCAAGGTCCATAATTGAGGGGGACCACAAACTAGGTCTTCTACCCATCAGTGAGCATAACTGCTGAAATCCAGGGAGTAATTAATGTGACCCGTGTCAGACATCAGTATCGCGGAGCTGTACCACAAGATTGAATGGCAAACGTCACTTGTTAGAAAATCAAATCTTGCTTATATGCAGTTGAAATCGCTGAGGCCAATCTTTGTCAACCTATGTGCATGTAATATAAAAGTACAGCTGACAGTAACTAAATGTGGCTGCCATTGTGAATGCAGCTTCTCCAGCACAGAGTTGGTGCAATGTGGAGTTAGGACTATCTTAATATAGTACAGGCAGACTATAACCATGACATGACAGAAACACACACTTGACTAGAGCAAGACTAACTGGACGTTACCATTACACACAGGCAACCTTAGTTGCACTGACAGAGGACTGAAAAGCAGTCCCAAGACAGACTCAGACATTGATACATCCTCTACACCAGTGGTTCTCAACTCGTGGGTCGCGACCCAAAAGTGGGTCGCGACACCCTCTGCAGTGGGTCGCGGCGTCATGTATGACTAGACCGGCCTGAGACTGAATAGAGAGGGGGAATTTGTGGTTCAGCCTGTGGAACCTCATTGCCAAACTGTCCCCTCTCTCCCGGCCTCCCCCGGATGGGTCCCGAGGTTACACAGGTTGAGAACCACTGCTCTACACCATGTGAGGACTGGCACAGGTTAAATAAGACACCTCCCTATCTAAAACGTACAGAAAACATACAGACTTAGACACTTGATATGATAACATAAGAAAAATACTACAAAATGTTGCTAAAATACTCCAGCTATAGACCTAGTGGGCATGACTAAATTTAATTTAGTCCCAAGTGATGGGTCTCATGAAACTTGCTTGGACAGACTGCACAAAACTTACAACTAGAGAAGACAAACAAACCTAGAAACGGGTATTGAGGAAAAAGGGCCCACAACCAACGAATAGGAACACACGAGGTATCGGGTGCCTGAGTGAGGGCACTTGACCTCGGACAAGGCCTTGGAACCCGAGAGATATGTACCTGGGAGTGAGCCAGGGAAAGCCACAACATGAGGCCTTGGGTGCATGAACGAGGGCACTACACCTTGCCCAAGGCCTGGGTACCTGGAAATGAGACAGGAGAAACAACATGAGTCATCGGGTGTCTTAGTGAGGGCACTACGCCTAAGACAAGGCCTCTGTATGCTGAGCAAAGAAATGTACCTTTAAACATTTCAACACAACGTATATCAAATATGCAAAATTTCAGCACAACGCATGGCATCATACATGGCAGGATGGCCACAACACATGGCATCATACATGGCGTGATTGCAAGGCATCATACATGGCAGGATAGACACAATGTATGGCACCTTATGTAGCATAATGACAATACATGGCATATCATAGTACCAGATGCCATTTTTTTTTAAAACGCATGTGCAGTTTGCCAAAAGTTTCAATGCAGCCTCATTAACTATCAAGGTTGAGTGGCAACCAAAATACCACAGCATAACTAGAACGTTGCAAATCTTGGGCAGAATAATGTATACTTCTGGCTGATGGATAAAAAGGGTCACAAATTAAAAAGCAAAACTCAAGTCACAATGTGATAAATATCATACAGGTCAAGTGATTATGAAACATACGTTACACAATAGAAAAATATGGATAGACCTGTGAATGAGTGCATATTAAGTAAAGACTCTAAAAGGTGCCCCTACACCTTACAGCCATCTGAAGATTCTTGTCTGCGATTGTCAGAAAAATCCGCCAGTTGATGGGAAGTGAACATCCTCCATTACTGTACAACTGGCAGATTTGTGTCTTCCAAGCAGGCTAGAAAACGTTTGTCTAATTGCATGAAAAATTTACAGGTTAGTGGCGTTGTTGTACAACAAAAATCGAAAGATGAAAACTGCACATGCTCAAACAAAAATCTATCCTTTCGATCGATGAAAATCAGCCAGGTGGAGGTGCTGAGGAGCGTTAATTGTGAACGACATTGGTTTGTGCATGATGGGCTAGTTGTAAGAAAATTGAACGAGGGTGAGACGTCTGCACAAAAAAGTCATACAATGGTTGCAAGGTGTATGGCCACCCCTACATGGGTTGAAGAATTGTCAGGTAAAACCTGTCAGCATAGATGTTTGAAGGAGAACACAGGTGCTTGTAATCAGGCTTGGAAAGGTCAAACAGAGAGAGAGCAAGAAACCTGTTCTCTGAATCTGCTCTGATACCTGAACTGTAAAAAGGCACCATACCTGAAATTGATTGCTTGCTAAAACCATGCAATCATGGGTTATTCCTACCTTTACTGTTACCTAAGATGGATAGGAGCAAAGTGCAATACAAATGAGTATAGAAAAGATAGATTAAGCTGCAGCATGCTGAAAACAGACCCATGCAGCGTGACCTGACCCCGAACTGGAATACAGCTTCCTCTTGCGCAACAGACAAACACTTCCCCTACAACCTCAGGCAGGAAATGGAAGAGGAGGAGTTTAAATAGCCATAATCCCCTCCCACAAATACAGGTTAATAAATTAACCTTCATACTTATCTTCATTAAAACAATACAACATTTAATAATGTAAACATTGTATCTCTTTCTTGTTGTGATATGATGCAGGTGATATTAACCCCTTCGTGACTGACGACGTACAGTGTACGTCGCCAGCATCGGGGCTGTTTAAACAGACTCCCGGCGACTTTTGCCGCCGAGACTCTGTTTAAACTGGTAGAGCCGACTGTCGGCTTTACAACAGAAGCGATCCTGGCGACTTACCTGTCACCAGATCGCTTCTGTGTCCCGAAGAAGGGGCCGCCCCCCCCGCCGGACACCCCCGCCGTGCTTCCCGGGCTCCGTTGCCCCTCCTACGGGCCCGGGACCGGCGATCTTTGTGTCCGCGGGGAGCTGGGGAGGAGGTCGACGAACTTCCGTTCATCGATCCCCTCCCCGTTCTATGGGACCGGGAGCGATGCAGATTGCATCACTTCCGGTCCCTGGGCTGTCAGTTCTGGGCTCCTGCAGCCCAGCTATAAGCTATTGAAGTGCGATCTGCACTTCAATAGCTTATTTCCAGTGTAAAGGTGACACTGAGGGTCTTTTGGACCCCCAGCATCACCTTAAAGAGGACCTGTCACCACCATCTGCTATTACATGGGGGGGCTTGCAAGCCCCCCCATGTGATAGCAGTCAAAGTAAAGTAAAAAAAAAAAAAAAAACAGTTTTTAAAATTAAAATGAAATAAAATAAATCTAATAATAATAAAAAAAAATTTTTAAAAGTACCCCGCCCCCGCGAGCACGCGCGTCGCCACGTAAACACGCGTCGGGTGCGCCTACGCATGAAAACGACGAACGCGCTACACATGTTGGGTATCGCCGCGCACGCCGGAGTGAGAGCAATAATTCTAGGGCCAGTATTTTGGGGTATCTCTAAATTGATGACCTGTGGGGGCTTTTAAAGCGTCTTTTATTGACTTTTTGGGGTACTGCAGTTTTTCGCCGTTTCACGGTCGCACGCAATTTGTAAACTGGGCATGTTGGGTATCATTTTACTCGTTGTAACCTCATCTTTTATATTTCATTTAAAAAATGGGTAATTTGTTGTGTTTTGGGGCATTTAATTAAATTTGTCACTAAATTTTGGGGTTTAATAAGGAGTTGCGCTAATATTGCGCAACATAAAAATTTTCAACTACCACCATTTTATTCTATAGGGTCTTGGCATTCAGAAAATATATAATGTTGGGGGGTTTTACGTCATTTTCAGGCCTAAAATGTGGAATATAACATGGGTGCAAAAAATGAAAAAAGGGCCTCAGTCATGAAGGGGTTAAGAAGCAAAACCAGAGGAGTGTTTTGTTGGCATAATACAATAAGGCTGTTTAGTGTTTGGACATCACATTAATGGACATTAGGAGACAAGTGGTTAAACCATATACCTTCATTCTTTACACACGCTTTCCATTGACTCAGCATTGCAGTCCTAATTGTCTTTAATGAGCCATTAATGTTGATATAATTGCTCCCTCTTCTTGAAACAAGTGCTGCCTTTTTGCACAGTACTCTTGAATAATGGCACATCTGACTTAAACTGCTACATTGCAGCAGGTGATATGCCCCAGAAGATAAATACATTGTTATCCCAAAGCAGAGGAAACAAGCATAGGTTTACAAAACTTTTGTTGAGCTATTCAAATTGTTAATGGAATGGAGAGCTTTTACTTATTTGTCAGCTTTACATATAATGCTGTTGTAAAAACATTAGCAAGTTTGACACTTGTTTTTACATTTTGTAAATAGTTATGAGTTAAATCAACAGTTAAATAATAATTACATTTTGATAGACCGAAAAGCCACAAGTGAAATGTTGTAATTCTCAGTAAGTATAAACGCATTGGAGGACATTTAAAAAGCATATTAGTGGCGCAGTCAGAATAGAAGGCAAGAATTAGTGTTATAAGAATTAGTGTTACAAACAGAATATTCAGTAACTGACCCGATTGCTCTCCACTGGGAAGAACATGGAAGACTAGGTAAGAGAATGAAAATTACTAGGATCTCCAGTTATTGCCCTTGTTATAAAACAAGCAGCAGACAATTAGTCTTGTCTGAAATCTTAATGATATTGTAGGAAAGCTCATTCAGAATTGTCAGGTCTTGCCTGCAAGCAAGTGCAAAGGCTGTGCCTCACATATGTGCCAGCTGAACAGGGCAAGTTTTAACCCAGCTGGTTGGTGACTCAATCCAAGCTGCACTATCCAATAAAGGAACTACAATACATGAAGCGATTTTGTAGTAAATTGTACAAAACACAAAACAATGCCCTCCCATGTGCACCCTGCTACAAAGGCTGGTTATAAATGTATGCGGTTACCATCTTTTTCTAGTTTGTAGTAGCTTGTTCACTGACCTCCTTCTTCTCCCCTTGCCACTTCTTGTGAGTTAACCACTGTAGTTGCTCTATTCTTTAAGTTTGCAGGATATGGTAGCCAGCAAAGGTATGCATCAGTGTGTGTGACAAGCAATATTACAGTAGGGATATAATCATCATGTATAAATACATAACTGGTCAACATAGTGAGCTTGTGCAAAAATATTCACTTTAAGGTTACTGCAAAGGACAAGGGGGCACTCTTTGCGTCTGGAGGAAAAGCGGTTTAACTTTGGCATATGAAAAGGCTTCTTCACAGTTAGAGCTGGGAAAATGTGGAATAGACTCGCCCAGGAGCTAGTTCTGTTAACTGTTTAAAAAAAATCTGGATGCATTCCTAAATACACAGAATTACTAGATATTAACATTTTACAAGTTAAAAAAAACCCAGAGTTTGTTGATTCAGGGAATATCTGATTGCCTTATGGGATCAGGAAGGATTTTCTTTCTGTTAGAGCAAATTGAACAATGCCTTACAGGGGTTTTTGCCTTCCTCTGGATTAACTGTGGGTAACGTTGAGCATACATTGTGTTTTTTTTCAACCTGACTAACTATGTAACCATGTATGTAGTCGATGATTTTGGTATGGCCTATTCTATGGAATACGTTTGTAAGAAAAACTGGTGACAGACGGTAGAGGGAAACAGAGTGGCAATATAACGTCAATGCGTAGAGCAGTGAGTGTTTCTTCATTGTTTACTCAACTGCTGTGCGTCCGTTCGCTTCCTGGAAGTCATAGGTAGCAGGGGACTATGTCCTGGATGTCCAGGGGGTAGTTTGCTGCAATAGTCGGTGGTAAATACAGATGGGGTTCAGGATAAATTAAAAGTATAGCTGGAACAGCATGCCCAGCCTCCTTCACATTCTCACAGCATGCCCAGCCTCCTTCACATGGTGTCCACACCCCCTGCAGCCACCTTTTTAGCATGCTTTAATGTGTACACTGTTACTCAGCACACTCATGAACATATGTGACAGATTATAGAAAGGTGAATGTAGCCTGGCCAGTGCAAGTCAAGGCTAGCAGGTGGTTCAGCAATCCAAACTGTCTTACACTAGAACGGACGATGTAAGCATGCCAGAGGGTACACAGCATGTAATTTGTGAAGTAGCAATGGTAAAAGCCATCCAGGTATAGACAGTGTTAAAATAATGAGACAGAAGCATAAACATTATTAAAGGTCATTGCCAGTAGAAAAAAAAGATCAGAGCAACAAAGTCAGAGCTAAAAGACAATAGGGACCTTACCAATGGTCACCTTGAAAATAGAACAACTCTCTGCCCAAGTGCATAAAGAGAATCCTGGTCCTAATGCCTCAACATAGGAGAAAATATAAAGTAAAGAGGAAGGAGTAGGGGGAGGAACAGCAGATAAAACAGATGGGAAGATGCCTAAAGGATGGACTATAGAACCACAGCTGATTTTCTGCAGCCTGATTTCACCCCAGAACAGCTTACCGCACAGTGGACTGATGACCACTTAGTTCAATAAGCGCACTGCAGAGAAATCCCTTAGGCGTACACCTTAATTATACTAGTCAGTTTTATGTTTTTACTTACAGTATGTGTTCACATATATACTCAGTCATTTATATGCATTGCACACAATTATGTAATTATGGAAGATTCCTGGAGCCAGTCTAAAAAAAATTATAGGACTATGACATAATATGAGATCAATGCATGAAGAAAATCTGAATCTGAGGTATTTTATAATGTAACACTCTAGGAATTTAAGATAATTCACAATTTTTACTTGTTATCTCAAAATTCTGAAATGTTATCTGGGATTTCCGACTTGTTGTCCCAAAGCTTCAACATATTATTAAAAAAATTATTACATCTGGCATATTGTCTTAGAACTCAGTATGTGGTCTGTATTTTCTTTTGTTCTGCTGAATCTCGTATCAGCTGTGAATATGCTGTAAAACAGGGTGAGAATTTGTTTACATCTACCCTGCTCATATCTGGCTGTGCACAGGAGCGGCGTTACTTATATTGGAGGAACTGCAGGATGGTCATTAGTTATTTTCTCACCTAGGATTGCCACTGGTCCATAGCTGATAGGTGAATGCACATATTGCACTCAATATGCAGTGCATATTGAGCCTAAGGCAGAGCATACAGAGCTCAGCGAAGCTGGCCCCCGCTACAATCGGCACAAATAAAAACTCCAGTGATACATTTTTGCTGTTCTATGTTCGGTGGGTGACCTTTAATAAATAGTTAACTTGAAAACGCAAGGAGATAGAACGGATATTTAAACGGGACAATCCAGCACAAACATGTCACTAACCATCCAGCCTGGTTCCATGTCTTTTTGCTGTTGTAGGGCGGCTGGGTGATGTCATTATCATTAAAAAAAATAATTGCTATTATCTTAAAAATAAAAGCAGCACAAATGTAAATTTTTACGCAACAAAACAGCACAAACGTAGCACTAAAGAAACAAACCCAACATCACTACTATGCAAATATGAACCTATCAATACATACTACTGCAGTATGTTGGCTTTATCCATTTATTTTTTTTAAATCAAAGATGGGTTGAATAAGTTTAAACTTGCTAGATTATTAATCTGTCTAAGGCCCGGTAGAAAAATATACACACACTTGCAATTAGGTTACATATACATTGCTGTCACAACAAAGAAAATTAACTACCATGCTAAATGTGGTATACAGTATATAGGTATGCTGCTGATTGCTGAAGGAAATACCTTCGGACAACATTAAGAGTAAAAATCAAGTTTCTCTAAAGGATGTCCTTAGACCTATAAAATCACTTACATGATGGTCTGGAACCAGAAGGCTGTCTCCAGGTCATAATGTGTTTTACAGGGAACAAAGGATGCTGATTGATGCTGAAGCCTTTGCTGATTAAGAATTAGTTGCATTTACATTGCTGTCATTTAAAAGAAAATTAACTACCATGCAGTTTTCCTTGAGCGTTTAAGGGGCTTCGCAACGGGTCAGGCTGAATAATACCATGCAATGCTTGAGCTGGTTTGTCAAGGGGACAGGAGCCACACCAGGGCAGAAATTCTGTCAGCTCTGCAGGGGCAGGCACAGAGTTGGCAGCCAGGCCCGGATTTACTCCCTTTGCCGCCCCAAGGCCGGGTCCTTCAATGCCGCCCCCCCCCCCCCCCACACACACACACACACACACAACCATTCTCATCCTTTATCGATGACTGCTAAAATAGAAGAATTAAAAACGTATTTCCACACACAAGAACACTGAACATAACTGGTTTTAATTGTTCAGACTGAAAATACTCTGTAATGCAGAAAATGCCTTTTAAAGATTATAGCAGTAAGAAACTCCCTAAACATTTTTAGTTCTAACTTTTCTTTTGGCAAACTCATCGATAATATCTTCGTAGGACAAAGTATTTAAAAGTTCTGACTCAATGGCAAGTAAAGTTAAACTGTCTAGTCTTTCTTGACCCAAAGATGATCGTAAATAGTTCTTTTACTATTACTCAACTTACTCGTTTCAGACATGAAAAAGATCATTCTGCTGAACAGTTAGTAACCAGAGTGCAAAGATAAATACGCATTGCTATATCAATATTAGGGTAAATAACCTGCAATTTTTCTGCTTTGAATGTTTTGTAGAGCTCTGAAATTGAAGCTTCACCTTTATCAATATTTTTCAAGTAAGAACAAAGGTTGCAGACATTCATCAGGAAATCATCAGGATAGCTGTGACATAGGTTGGAAGCCTGAGATTGTATATCACTGGTTGCCAGTGTAGTAAGCTTTTCAATAAAGTGAAACTTGTTGTAGACTTGTTCATAAGCCTCAGATCTTCTTTGCAGCTCATTGTTTAGTTTGTCAAGAATTGCAAGGAACTTTTTTACCCTGAAACGGTCTGTAGCATTTAATTGTACGTCTCCTTCTTGACTTACATCAAATGGAAACTTTTTTTTTCTAGCTCTAGCGCAGGCTGTTTTAAAATGGTCAAGGCCAGAGAGTTCTTTGGCTTCTGATTCAAACCTTTCAAACTCATTTCTATAGCCTTGCATGAGGTGTAGAAGTGCCCCATAGAGCTTCACAACTGCTGAAATGTCTATATCTGCACTCTGCAACAGTTTGTTTGTTGCATTAAAAGGTTCCAAAATGCTGTTCCAAAATACTGTCATGAAGGCGGTCTCCAGACAATTCAGACTTCTTAGAAGTGCTGCAGCCTCACTTCTTGTCACTGGCCTTTGAGAATCATCATCCTCTATTGTTTCCAGGGCTTCAATAATTTCTGTCCATGATTTCCTCAGAGTACGACATGCATCACTGCGTGCTGACCATCTTGTGACAGACAGATTTTTAACCGTGGACTTGGCATTTAAATGAGAAGTTAAGACTTCCCACCTACTGGTAGAGCCAGAAAAAAAATTATACAGCTGTTGGATCACTCCAAAGAATGATACTGCTTCTACGCAGCTTTCTGCAGCACATGTTCCTACAAGGTTCAGGGAATGTGCAGAGCATGGTATAATCTCCTTAGCATTTTGGCGATAGCCATGACCGCTCAATTTTTGTCTTTTCTCTGACATATTAGAGTTTTTTTCTAAATCAAGAAAATAGTCTTTTGTTAATGACACCTAATCTTTCTCTTACTGTGGCATTTAAAAATGTGCTCACTATTTAAATAACAGCCTCTAAGTTTCTAACATACAATATACAAAAGGGGCAGATCCTTGGCCAGTGAAGGGACATGTGATCAATACAGTTGGGTGCCAGTCACTTTAAGTGCCTTTTTAAATGCTTTGAGTACAGCATAACTGGAAGAGAAGGTACACTATATTGCCAAAAGTATTGGGACACCCCTCCAAAATTATTGGATTGAGGTGTTCCAATCACCTCCATGGCCACAGGTGTATAAAATCAAGCACCTCGGCATGCAGACGCTTCTACAAACATTTGTGAAAGAAAGCGTGTTACCGTGTTAGGCTGCCACCTGCGCAATAAATCCATCCGTAAAATTTTGTTGCTACTAAGTATTCCGCGGTCACCTTTTACTGGGATTATAACAAAGTGGAAGCAACTGGGAACAACAGCAACTCAGCCATGATGTGGTAGGCCACGTAAAATGACAGAGCGGGGTCAGCGCATGCTGAAGCGCACAGCGCGCAGAAGTCGCCAACTGTCTGCAGAGTCAATAGCTTTAGACCTCCAAACTTCATGTGGCCTTCAGATTGGCACAACAACAGTGTGTAGAGAGCTTCATGGAATGGGTTTCCATAGC
>NW_017307513.1:256627-261144 GCF_000935625.1 Nanorana parkeri
TATTCCGCGGTCACCTTTTACTGGTATTATAACAAAGTGGAAGCAACTGGGAACAACAGCAACTCAGCCATGATGTGGTAGGCCACGTAAAATGACAGAGCGGGGTCAGCGCATGCTGAAGCGCACAGTGCGCAGAAGTCGCCAACTGTCTGCAGAGTCAATAGCTTTAGACCTCCAAACTTCATGTGGCCTTCAGATTGGCACAACAACAGTGTGTAGAGAGCTTCATGGAATGGGTTTCCATAGCTGAGCAGCTTCATCCAAGCCATATATCACCAAGTGCAATGCAAAGCGTTGGATGCAGTGGTTCCGCTGCTGCTTCGTTCCTCCTCTGCTGCCCGCCTTGTTCCTCCTCTGTGTTCTATCAAAGATTGTGACTGCGTTAGAATGTGGGACCGGTGACGTGGTCACACATTTTAACCTAATCCCGCCCAGTTTTTCGGTGGTGGATTGTGTGAACAGCCACGTGGTCACACATTTTAACGTAATCTTGCCCACTTTTTCAGCAATAAAATATGTGACCGGCATAAGGTGAAGAATTCCAGCTGTTCCAGGGCAGATCAGCATCGCAGATGGTATGTGCAGGAGAACCGATCTGCCCTGGAACAGCTGATCAGTCCTGAAATGTCACTTCTATGCGACTTTGTGACTGCGATCTCACATTCCACAAAGTCGGATAGAAGTGACATTTCAGGACTGATCAGCTGTTCCAGGGCAGATCAGTTCTGCTGCACATACCATCTGCGATGCCGATCTGCCCTGGAACAGCTGAGAAAGTGTTGGAATTCTTCTCCTTTTGCCGGTCACATATTCCAAAAAAAGTGGGCGTGATTATGTAAAAATGTATGACCATGCGACTGATCACACATTCCACCACTGTTGCAATTTTTGATAGAACACCTGCCCCGCTCCGTTCTCTGCTCATCCTTGCCCTTCTTTTGCCTGTGTTCTATCAATCTCGGATTGATAGAACACCAGGTCAAGTCACTCATCAGCGGCTAGAAACAATAGCAAGCCTGCTATTGGATGTTTTACATTTCATTAGAAAAAAAAACCCCCCAGAAAGTCCCCGAACCCTGAAAACGCACATATACTAACGGAAACATCGGGTGCACCTACATAGAAAAATTATGAGTGCGCTACACATGTCAGGTGTCACTGCATATTTTATTTTGAAATTAAGGTTTTTGTTGGTTAATCTGATTAATTGAAAATAATAATAGGCTAACTAATCAATTATGAAAATATGAACCTATTTATTAATGTCAATCATTGTAATTGTACAATATTTCTGAGGTTATTTGTGATTTGTATATTGTGTTATTGAAGACATACCTAGTGTATTTGTGCACTGTATACAATACAATACTTTACAATAACTATAAATGTATGCATTATGCAGCATACCCAGCAATGAATTAAATACCTTTGAATCAAATATTCTGCTTGGCAATGACACTGTAATCTCGTCATGGAGGGGGCAAGAGGCAGAGCAGTGATGGGAGAATCGTGGCTGCCTGGAAGATGTGGAGATAGATGACACTGGACTGGATGATGTGAAGGTCCTCAGTCAGGAGGAGAGGGCTGGGAGGTCTCCGGCGCCAGTTTTCTTTTAGGTTCACTCCAGGATTTCCTTCTCACCCATGAGCAGGAAAAGTAAAGGACTCCTCTCATTTGCCTGACGCCGTGCCCATGACGGAACATCGGGACTTGTTGACAGTGGTTGCCGGTCAGGACGCCGGGTCAGAACATCAGGATAGGTTGACAGTGCTTGCCGGTCGGGACTCGGGACGGCAGGATTTTTTCACCTCCCCGCTGCCGCGGCGCTGCCCCTGCACCCACTGCCGCCCCCGAGGCCTAGCCTCGGTGGCCTTGTCTGGAATCCGGCCCTGGTGGCAGCTTCAGCCAGGAATGGTTGTATGCGACCATGGCAGCAACCTTCTCTCCACCCTAACCCTGGGAAAGTTGACACATGTACCATGCTTGGCACACGTCCTCAATTTGGTGGTGCAGCGTTTCTTAACCAGGTACCCAGGGCTGCAAGATCTTCTGAGGCAGACCAGAAAAGTCTGCAGCCATTTCAGGCGCTCATACCCAGCCAGTGTTCGTCTGGCTGAATTTCACCTGCCCACAAACCGTCTGATTCGTGACATGCCCACCAGATGGAACTCCTCTTTGGTAATGCTGCAGCGGCTGCACACAAAGCAGAGGGCCATCAATGACTACCTGTGTGAGCATGGCACAAGGACAGGCTCAGGGGACCTTGGCTTTTTTTCCCCACGCCAGTGGCTGCTGATAATGGATGCATGCACTGTACTGTCACCATTTGAGGAGGCAACAAGGATGGTGAGCCGTGAAAATGCACGCATCAGTTGGAGCATACTATGCAGGGAATTATGGGTAGGGCACTTGAGGCAGAACAGCGGGAGGAAGAGGAGGACTTCCTTTCCTCTCAAGGCCCCCTTTATGCAAGAACCATTCCTGCGGGGCCGCAGATCACACAAGAGGATGAGGAGGATTATGGCAGCGGTGGGGGCATTGAAGCAGAGAATGACATACGGCTGTCCTCAAGGGAGGGTTTTCTGTCACCAGAAACCCAAGGAGTAACACGTGGCTGGGAGTAGGTAGTGCACGATAGTGTCATCCTCAGTGACCCTGAAGACTCTGATTCTCATGCTTCCTCAAACTTACAGTGCATGGGCTTCCTTATCCTGCAAAGCCTGCAAAACGACCCCAGGATTCGTGGTATCAAGGAGAGGGATCATTGCTGGTTGGCAACCTTTCTTGATCCATGTTACAAGCGTAAAGTTGCAGAGCTCATCCTACCCTCACAGAGGAAGCACAGGATGAAACAACTTGTGGACGCTTTGAAGAGAAACTTGTGGAACACCTTTCCAGACACTGGTAGGTTACCAAGTCATGAAAGAGGTGGTTCTGAGGCTTCGGTTGGTCAAAGGAAGAGCAGTAGAGAAGGGGGCCGCCTGACTGATGCCTTTAGAAATGTTTTCAGTCCTCGGCGCCCAGGGCTGTTAGCTTTAGGCATCCATCGGCAGCGTCTGCATCATATGGTGCAGGATTACCTAGGGGCAAGAGCAGACATTGAGAGCTTTTCAACAGACGATCCACTGGCTTACTGGGTCTTGAGAAGGGATCGCTGGCCAGAACTTACCCAATATGCAATGCAGCTACAGGGCTGCCCTGCACCCAGCGTGCTTTCCGAACGGACATTCAGTGCTGCTGGAGGCTTTGTGACAGATAAAAGAGTGCGTCTGTCCACAGACTCAGTTGACCGGCTGACATTTATCAAAATGAATCAGTCCTGGATCAGCAGCAGCTATCACTCCCCTGATGCAGATGTAACCGATTACATTTGTCGGGGGTCAGGGATCTCTGGAAGACTGCCTAGGCTTCCTAACTTTGTGGGTGATTTTTCTAGTAATGTTCTCGGTGTAGTGCACCACCAACACCCAAGGCCAAATTTTTCCACACCCACATGTGACAGGTGCATATAATTAGAATTTTTTTACAGCAGGGTCCAATCCTGCACTTGTCAAGAATAACTGAAGAGTTACGGTGTGAAGGCACCACCGACACTAAAGGCCCAATTTTAAAGCGCCTGTTGTTACTTTCATCCCACATCTGCAAAGGAGACACCAGCGTTTATCCAAGAAATCTCTAACCTTCTTCCGAGTGTCCTAAAATGTGGCCTCTTCATACAGGCTGCCTCCCCAAGCAGTTGTTTAAAAGATTAAAGGAAAACCAATTACCGGCAATTGAAATGTCATTTTCTTTTCTTTATAAATGTCATGTTTGCTGCAGCAGGTTCTATACATCGTACAGATGTGCCACTTTACAGGCAGTTTAAGGGGATCCCCCAGGCATGATATTTCTTTTCAAAGTATTTTATTCATTTTCCACAATAAATAAACAAATGTACAATTAATACAAGCACTTTAGTGTCACCAAACCATCGACAATACTTAAAGGAGAACTATGAGGTGAGTGCTTTTCACTCACCTCATAGTTCTAGCCGACCTGTGACAATGAGACTGTCACAGGTCGGCTCAGTAGATCGGGAAGGGGAAAAGCCTTAAAGCCATAGTTCTCCTTTTAATTTTTTCTTAAATATACTCTATTCCTTATAAATATAACCAATAAAATCTGTGCAATATGAAAAATAATGTTATTGTAAATACATTGATAAGCTCATTAATATATATCGACAAGAACTATTCTTTTGAAGTTAAAAGTGCCTTTGTTTAACAAGTTTCACGTATAGTATCTATCTTTAATTAAACTAATAACCCCACCATAAACCTTAATAGACCTTAATAAATAGTGTTCCAAAAACTAATAAGTGGGCCCTATTGTAGATTCCCTCATTTTAAAGGCAAAGTGATTCCTTCCTTGTGACTATGACCCAAATACCTTGTGTAATAAGCAGTATGACAAAGACTATTATTAAGAATTCCTTTTAAAAAAAGTGCCTTTGTTTAACAAGTTTCACTTATACTATC